>NC_134087.1:118041077-118344107 GCF_000715075.1 Nicotiana tabacum
GTCTATACATACCAAGAACATCAAAATCAGACCTCAAATGGCCCCTCAAATCCCCAATTTAAACTCTCCAATTTCAAGCCTTAATTCCCCAATTTTAGCCTTTAACTCCCACTAATTTCATGTCTAATTAGTTAGAAATTACCATAGAATCGAGTATTGAGTTTAAAAACCTTACCTCCAAGTGTTTCCCTTCGAATCCGTCTTCATTCCCTCTCAAAAAGCTTCAAAGCCGTTCATAAATGGTGAGAAATGGCCTAAAAATCACGAAGATGGCTTTTTATACATGCTGCCCAGGTGCTGCCTTTTTCGCGAACGCGGTCAAAGCCTCGCATTGCGAAGCACAAAATCACAGCTCAAACTTTTCCTCTTTCGCGAACGCGAACACCACCTCGCGAACGTGATGCCTTGCCCAACTTGGCCTACATGAACGCGTTCTTCTGGCTGCTAACGTGATGCCTTAGGGCATGATGCCCAAGCCTGCTTCACCCTTCTACGTGAACGTAAACTCTGCCACGCGTTCACGATGCACACTCTTTCTCAACCTTCGCGAACGCGGGACCAACATCGCGAACGCAAAGAGCAATTCGCCTCCCTCATTCAACATCTCTTCGCAAACGCGAGAGGCCTCTCGCGAACGCAAAGAACAAATCTCTGCAACAAAAATACCAGAAAATCTGCTATCTTTCCAAAGTCCAAAATGATCCGTTAACTACCCGAAACTCACCCGAGGCCCTTTGGACCTCAACCAAACATGCGAACGCATCTCGTAACATCATTCAAACTTGTTCCAACCTTCGGAACACTCAAAAAACATCAAAACATTAAATCACCATCAAATTCAAGCCTAAGGATTTCCAAACTTCTGAATTCTGCAAATTATGCAAAAACCTATCAAACCTCTTCCGAATGACCTGAAATTTTTCACACACGTCAAAAATGACAAAATGAAACTACTCCAATTTCCAAAATTCCATTCCGACCTCGATATCAAAATTTCCACTGTCGACCGGAAAATGCTAAATTTCCAATTTTGCCAATTCAAGCCTAAATCTACCACGAACCTCCAAAATACATTCCGATCAAACTCCTAAGTCTCAAATCACCTAACGAAGCTATCCAAACCATCAGAATTCACATTCGATACCTTCTACCCATAAATCAACATCCGGATGACTTTTTCAACTTAAGCTTACTCAAAAGAGACTAAATGTCTCGTTCCTCTACAAAACCACTCCGAACCCGAACCAATCAACCTGATACCACATAATACAGCTGAACAAGACATAAAGAAGGAAAAATGGGGGAAACAAAGTGGTAACTCATGAAACGACCGGCCGGGTCGTTACACCTTTACTGCCAATCACCACGTGCCCCATCACCCGTCTCCAACACATACAAAATAAACACAAACCATTTGGGTCGTCTGTTTTCCAAATCAACGGCCCATATTTTAAGCCTATTTCCTCTTTAAATTTAAGTGCCTAGAGAGTTAACAACAACCATCCGATCAAAGAGATCCAACGGCCATTGATTTTTCCCATTAAATATAATCTAAAAACCCCTAAATACCAAAACAATCGAAGTCGTTGATCAACAGATCCAATGGATCATCTCCCAATTTAAACTCAGAGATAGACCTAAACCTAGCACAAACCCTAATCATTTCTTGCCTCGCTTTGCCGCCTCTCTTTCCCTTTCCCCTCTCTTTTCTCTCATCTTCATCAGCCATCAATGCCCAAAAACCTTGCACAAATTTGTGCAAGGTCACTCAAAATCACTCCAAATCATCCCTCGTATCCCTGCTACACCGTTAGTCCCGCTTGAACATTCCCTTTCCATCCTTACAATTTCAAATCCCTAATCTGAAACTCTAAGCTCGAAAGGGAAAACCTTCAAATCATCTGATTTCTCTCACGAGTTATCAAATTGGAGCATGCATGGAGTCGTTCTTAGGTTCATCATAAGGATTTGATGTCAGAGGTCAAACTCAGTGACCTTTGGATATTAGGGTTTAACTTGGTCCAAAAGCTTCAACGATCGACCTCCTCGTGCTCAGGTAAAATTCAGCACTGTTTTTACCTCTATTTCTTTCAATTTCACTCAATCGTGCTCACATCATCTACCATTCGTCACTTTTCACTCATGATTTTGAATCTGTGAAACCGTAGAGCCTTAAATGGCACTATAAATAGGGCTTTAATGTTCTCAGCTAACAATGACCAACCACTGAAGAAAAATACACCAAGAACACTTGAAAAAGGCAGAAAATCAATATAGTAATTTTAGAATTTCTTTGACTAGGGCTAAGTTCTCACTCGAATTCTAATTTTGCTCTGAGGTACTCGTTTGGTTGAAGTCTTTGAGTTCTTGGATCCTAACGGCTAAACAATTCCCATTTGGTATGTTGCCCTTGAGAAGGTCAGTACCCGACCAACCTTCCTCTTTTGATCATCTTATTTGAACGTTATACATGTGTTTGTTGCCTTTTGTTAACTTTAGTTGTTTATGACGTTTGTCATTAGTATAAGGGTGTTATCACCAATTCATGTTAAAGTGTTGTTGATATATGGTCATTCATCATGTTTTCTGAATCTCTTTAATTGGTATTGACTAAACTGTTGTATAAACTTAATGACGTGCATCTTTGAGCCTAAACAACTTATATGATTAAGTTTCCTTTATGAGCCTTAATGACTTTCAGATAGTCAATATGATTAAAATTCCTCAATGTGCTTTAATGACTTCCATGCTTGTCTAATCTTCAGAGTTTCTATCAATAGTTTTGTTGTGATCTTTATTGTGATCTTCATCTCTATACACTATTTTTTTCAATCTTGTGGTCGAGATTACTATTCGATAATCCTACTTAGGACAAGACTTGAAAATTCATAGCCTAATCCTTCACTACTCAACTGAAGCATAAAAAGTCTAAGTGTTTTAAGTGCTCTTTTCCCCTATATCTATGTTTGTTAACTCCGAGAGCAACTTTTCTGAGTTATTATTATAGTCTTATGTTCCTATCTAATTATTGGTTGCACATATATGAAACAGTCTTGCTAATTTGAACTCTTATGAGATGACAATGACCCTTCTGCATATACTCTATTAAAATTAAGCTATTCCTTTTTCATAAAAATAGGTCATGGTTATGTCTATTACAGTTGAGTGGTAACTGCTATTACGCTGAACATAGTTGCCTCATGCTTAGATGTATCCCTCAGTTGTATAACTGAGTTAAACATGGTTGATGCAACACTGTTCTTGTCTGCTGACTTTGTGAAGCTTACATTTAACTTTATTAAGTTGTCTTTCATAAAGGCAGGTCATAGCCATTTTTGTTATAATTAAGTGATAACTGTTTTGAAGCTGAGTATGACTGTTGCATATTCAAATGCTAATTTTAGTCTACACACCTTAGTTAAACCTATTTGGTATAATACTTTCTTTGTCTATAATCCCCCTTCCTTTATGACATTACTGATTTGATTCTATAATAGGTAAAGTTCGCTCTGTTTGTGTAGGATCATAACCGAATTTGAAGTATCTATGTCTAGTTGATTAAGTGTGGCATGTATTACTATTTGTCTGCATGTTCTTATACTCTGTTCCAGACTTGTACTTGGTAACCCCTCTACCTATTGATAAATTGAATTTAGTCTGTAAGATCTAAGAGAACTTTCCATTGCTTGGATATAATAATCTACCTATTTCAATGTAAGATTAGTATTCTTATGAAAAATATGATTCCACCCTCAATATTAAATGAGATATGGTTAGTAACCTATGGCTCAGTTAAGTATCTTTAAGAATCCAAGTTTGAATCTGTAACTTATAGTCAAGCCAAGAGTCCTGATGTCTTTGAATATATCTGCAGTGTTTGCTAATCATGATCATCTGTATTAATCTTTGTAGATTTCTTTTAAGTAGTATTGTCAATCTGTGCATATGTTAGTTGCAAAGCCTGAGTTAACTAATCTACTGATAGAGACATTTGTGTTGCTGCATATATGAACTCTGTGTTCTCTACCTTTCTTTTGAATGTTTTTTCTCAATGTTTAGACCTTTAACAATAATATTATAGTGTTGCGTGCTCCTCTCCCCTATAAGTTTGAAATCTGGCCTTTAGACTTACTTGATATTATCCATTTGGTGTTAGAAGTGTAGAAATGAAATGTTCTTATGTCCTTATGTTATTCTGCTAGAGGAAAGTATACTTTTGTGGTAGGAAATATTATAGTATTTAGTTTACATAGAAAGGGCCTCATTGGCACTTAAACCCACAGGGAAAAATGAGTCGTTAAGGGTTAGGGGTATCTGGGAGTGGAGTTTAACTCTAGGTTGAGTTGCTCTTCCAGGCACAAGCATTGCCCTGGGCCTTCAGACCCTTGGGAACTTTGAAGTATCGGGGGGATTCAAATGAGGAATTGACCTTGAGTAGAACTCTCTCCTTAGCCCTTAATTCATTGACACTCTTAAGGGTTTAGTATTTAATGACAACGAAAAGGTTTTCAATGAATTGTTGCCATGTTATAACCACCGCATTAGTATAAGTTTTTCTAATAGCATTTGAATATTGATAGTTTGTTATATTTTTTCTTTGATTATTTGCTTATATGTTTGATGCACGATTGAACATATAGAACATGTATCTAATGACCTTCTCTTTCTCTTGAACATGTACATATGATTGGATCGACTGAGTTCCTAAGCCCAAGCCCAATATTTGCTGCATCTTTCTGCAAGTTTGAAGTTTAGCTATAGACGTCCCTTTACTGATGGGCCTACCTCTTTCAGGCCCAAACGAGAGTCACTCCTCATACCCTTTACTACTTCATTATATTTCGTGTTTACGTTCTTTTACATGTATATGACGTTGCCTCAACATATTTAATTAATGTTTTACTTTATCTTTTGAATTACATAAACAACTTAGGCAAGACTTAAAAGACATAGATTTAAAAGGAATATTAGGTAGTAACCAATTTTTATTTCGCTAATCATGTATTGCTCACTAATCTGTTATGTTTTACTAACCCTTTTATGAAAGATTTCTCGAAGCTGAAATAATTTAGCAAAGACGGCAACCCCTTTTTTATCAAAAAGCCAAAAAGAATCACAAGGCTAGCCTTCTAAAAGAAAATCGACCCTTTCAAAACCAAAGTGATGCTGCCCAACAAAGATTTCAAAACGATTCCTCAAGTCTAATATCTAAGATTCAAGAAACAAGGTATATCTTAGGTTCACTTTCTTACAAATATCTCTTAGAGTTACATGAACATCCATTCTCTAAATACCAAATGTTTTATAACTTAACCCCTTTTCATATGCTTTATTAATATAAACCACTCATAAGCATATCTCAAAAACTCTTTCAATTATATCCACTAACATTATTTTTAGACTCCTTTATAAACTCACACCCTTTAAAGGGATCACGTTCCTTTTATTAATATTATACTCTCCTTTAGATATACAGTAAGTCATACTCTTTAATATTAATTAAGCATAGTGCAAATAACTAATCCTTTAAAATCAGTCTAAGTCCTATGGAGCTACCTCAGGTAGATCTTAAGGGGTGCCTAACACCTTCCCCTTAGAAGAACAAGAACCCTTACCTATAATCTCACCGGTTAGTAGACTAATAAAAAAAATAACTAAGTAATAGGTACCCTAGTATACCTTTAAATATTAGGTGGTGACTCTCTTTTATCAACAACCGAGAAATCACAAGTTGAATGTTATTTGAATAATGCAAAATAGGGTGCAACAAGTGCACCAATCATAGTGGCTCCTGACTGGAATGAGCTATTCGAGCTGATGTGTGATGCCAGTGATGGTGTGACACATTAGCCAGCTGTTGATACCCAATTTTGCTCTCATATTTTTTCAAAATATATATATACTTTCAAAACATAAATTGTGCATCATTATTTAGTTTACAAACCTATACAAGTATTTTTTATAATTTTCCATAATTTTAGAGTTTTTAAATTGATTTTCCTGCACTTAAATTACTTGAATAATTATTAATTATTCCTTCAAATTATTTTTGGGATGACTCAATTACCTAAAATCGTTATCTTTGCATCTATAATATTTTTTTCAGGTATTTCACTTAATTTTTTATAATTACATTAGTATTTTAGGCTACTTGCACAATCTTGCAAAAATAACCTACATTTTATATTTGTATGGCATTTGTCACTTTATTCAGGGTCAAAATCATGTCCTATATTTGTATAATCTTCTACCATTATTTTAAAATATTACTTTGCATAAATGAAATTTTTATATTTTTATTCAATTGATTTATTAAATTATTTTTGCTTTAATTTCTATTTTTAAAACCTGGCCCAAAATTGGTATTAATTCCGGACCAGACTTGCCCAAATCTCTTACCCAATTTCCCCAGCCCAAGCCAAATAACCCCATTACCCAACTCGGTTGTCACCTACCTAACTAAACCCGACCCAACCCCCTTTAATCGTGGTCGTTAATCAACGGCCCATATCTATTCCCTCCCTTTTAATTACCTCCCAGAAATCCTAGACCATAATCCCTCTAACCTGCAGCCCCTAAATCCTCTCATCTCCCTCTCTCTCTCTCTGAAGAACCCTAACCGCCTCCCCCTTGATCCCCTCTCCTAATCCCGTTGATAATGGGATTTTACCATTATTTTCTTACCATATTTGGGTTCCTTTGGTACAAGTTACTCGATTTTGGTATTACTTATGTATTTGCCTAATTTTGGCAAATACCACCTCTATATCGGACGAGAATCGACTCAATCATGAAGATTTGTATGATATTCCATCCATATAAGCGAGATAACTGGATCCTTCATACCAGTTGTCCGATTTCGAGTTTAAAACCCTAAATAGGGTTTGGAGTTTGGTACTTTTCCTTTTCTTTTGTTTTACTAACTTGCATGCGAGATTTCTCCATTTTCTTCGTCTGTGTTTACTTGATACTTGTGTTTAATCAATTATTTTCCTTGTTTGTTCATTTATTTTATTACTATATAAACATCTCCCCATTCCCCTTTAAGACATACCTGAATCATAAAATAATTTACTAAAAACTGAAGTTATTGCTCTTTGTTCTCTAATTCTCTTGTTCTATACTCTAGTTCTTGACCGGCTGAAAGCGGCCACTGAAATTCTTGGTTCTTGCTCTTTGTTGATAATCAGAATATTGTGGACTTTTGTTCTTTCTTGTTTTTTCGCTTAACCGGTGAATTACTAGACTTCGTAGTTTCATTCCTATGTATCTATAATTTGCATATGTTTTCACTCCTGGAGTTTTGCTAAATGTGTTCTTCTGGGTTGTTTTGTGTGCAATTCTGTTTGTTCTACTTCAATTTTAGCTCTCCTTAACTTTTAACTTCATATTGATAGTTTAAAGCATGCCTAAACCTGATTTGAGTAAATTTGATTCCTTTCAAGCTTATCTAACCTATGTGTTGCAACTTACTGATGTTTAGCAACTTTGCACTTTAACATCTCTTTGTTGTTTAATTGTGCTCTTAATCCTGTTACTTGAACATGTTTTACTTACATAATTCGTATCCCTTTTAATAGACTAGTTGATTGTGTTGAAAAACACAAATATATACATTCACTATATGGCACAAGTTTGTTTCTTATCCTATTCTGAATTTGTTGTGATGATATCTTGCTTATATAGCATGTTTGATCCTGTTCCCTATTAGTATGCTTCTAGATTGTCTTTACTTCCCAGTAGTTGCAATGATCTATTCTCATCCTGTCTAAATTTTGTTGCTAATTAATATGATTCTCTCTTGTAACACTAGGACCTATACTTAGCATAATTTGAACCTTTTACTTACTATGAGTCTGTGTACACCCATTCTACAAACTTGCTCTATTAATGTGTGACTACTTAAGCACTAGGTGTAAAACTTGTTCTTTTGAATCTTTGCTAAGTCTGTTCTTAAAAACTAAAGCCTGTTCGATTATCTGCTCTATGTGCTCAACTTGACTATGTTTGCATCCCTCAGTGTTGTCTCTCAACCTTAGTTTACTCTCTTTCATTTATTACCTGGGGTTTTTTGAGTTCTCATTCTTAGCCGGCTGAAAGCCAAGGCTACCTAGGTTCTATCATTGACCTCCCTAGTGTGAGCACTGCTCGAGGTCCAATTGAGACCCTTGTGAACTCTGATACACTAGGGTCTAAGGTTCCTTGGCACTTTGTCCTAATTGCTCTATTCTGCCCCTTTTCACCAACTGAATAAGCCAATGGGCTTGTGTAAATGGTTGTTTTCTGGACCTTTGATCAACTATAGCTACTGGATTTTGGCTATTTTGTGTTGGATTGACTATGACTTCTGGGCTGTGGTGAAACCTGTATGGATATGAAATTGAAGACCTGGCTGGGCTGGATATACGTTGGGCCTGTCTTAGGCCCACTATAGTTATTTTGTAATTTTATAGTTTATTTCATTCATTAGGCCTGTAATAATGCAGTAATAACAATTGGGGTGTTAGTAAAATTGGAAAATGGGACTATTCTAATATTTTCATGAAATGGGTAGGTATTTAATTCGTTCAACATGTTCTGCTCGTATGTGTTTGTTAAATAACCTGCCTATAGGACCTGAGTGGTTAATTCATTCAATATATTATGCTTCTAGATTTTGTTAGAATCATGCTTATAGGACTTTGATTGGCTAATTCACTGTTGTTATTATAATTGCTCACTTAGGAGACATGCCTATAGGAGCTAATTATAAAAAATCAGTTACAACTGCTTAGCTCTTCCACTATTAAAAAGCATGCCTATAGGATCAAACTGGGTAATTCTGAGTATTTCTAATGGTCTTCACTGCCAACTACTGTGTATATCACCTAGAAATCATGTCTATAGGTTTAATCACTTATAATTTGTAATTTCAATAATCAGCATGCAATACTAGATTCCTAAAACTATATAGTTATTTAGAAATTATGTCTATAAGATTGCACCTTGCATCTGAAATTGTCTGCACGAGGTCACATAGAAACCATGTCTATAGGGCTTAATAGCATTAATTCCGTAGTTGTCTAACGCCTAATATTAAAATTTGTTCACGTGCATTTGTTGTCTAATTGTGGAGGCTAATTTGATCCCTTAATTGGCCTTTACATGAAGGCCAATTTGTTTTGTATCTCGCCTAGTTTTATCATTTCTGAGCAGCCTAAGTTAAGTCTAAAACTATCCAAAATAGGGGTCCAAACGCCTCCTGGGCCATAGGCATGGGACGGGTACTGCACGCGTAGGGCACGATTTAGAATTAACTAGTTGTCACACCTCCTTTTTCTACCCCGAAAAAGGGTATAAAAGAGTTTTTTCCAATTTAAGTGACAATCGAAATGAGATTATTTTATTTAAAAATCAGAGTCACCACTTGGGATAATTTATGGTGTCCCAAGTCACCGTTTAAATCCCGAATCGATGAAAGATTGACTCTGTTTTACAGTCCGCGAACACAGAAATTCGGGTAAGGAATTCTGTTAACCTGAGAGAAGGTGTTAGTCATTCCCGGGTTCTGTGGTTTTAGCACGGTCGCTCACTTGTTATTATTGGCCTATTTATTTAATTTTAAAACACTTTAAACCTATGTGCATTTTTTAACTTTCTAACCACTTTTAATGTTTCAGGAATTATTTCAAGGTTACTTAAAATATATTGCGAGTCACGCTACATGAAATGCACCCATGATTCACGTCACGCCCTATTTAACCTTGTTGGAAATTAGAACCAGGCCACATGAAATGTACCCCCAGATTTTAGTAATTACAAATCACAACAACGTCACGGGAACCGTACCCGTAGCCATGATAATCATTATTAATCGCCTAAAGCAAACTACAAAGTTCATGAATTATTCAACTTTTAAACCCCAAACCCCCACGGCCCAAAGTGCAATTCTTTTCTTAATCTTCTCCTATTAGTACGTGACCTCAGGTCGAGTATCAACCCACAGATAGATTCAATGCATGAAAGGGAAATCATGCAACAACGTAATTGAAACTAATTAATTTAAATGACACTAGGATCCAACAGTGAACAATGTCACACCTCCTTTTTCACCCACACCCCAGGAAGGGCGCAAAGGAGTTTTTCCAATTAAAGGACAATCGGAACGGGATTTAAGTATTAATATTCAGAGTCGCCACTTGGGAGATTAATGGTGTCCCAAGTCACCTGTTGAATCCCGAACCGAGGAAATTTATGACTCTGTTAATAGTCCGCGAACAAGAAATCTGAGTAAGAATTCTGTTAACCCGGGAGAAGGTGTTAGGCATTCCCAGATTCCGTGGTTCTAGCACGGTCGCTCAATTGTTATAATTGGCTTATTATCTGATTTTAATACATGTTTTAGCCTATGGTTCGATTTTAACTTTATAACCGCTTTTATTTAATTATTTTCAGGAAGATTGCAACGCTATTAAAATACGTCTTGGACCACGTCACATAAATACACCCGCGGTCTTTGACATATTTTAACATTATTGAGATTTGGATTTGGGTCACATAAATGTGCACCCGAGTTTAGGAAAGTTAATTTAAATTGCGCGCCTAAAGCAACTACGCACTTTTCAGTTCGCGAGGGCCATGGAAAATTCACTAAATGGCACACCTCGATTTCTAAAGGATTAAAATTAATTAGGTGAGGGTCATGGGTGTGCTTACTATTTTGGGCATTAGCAAAGTTAGAATTAAACAACCCATAATTATATTGGATCCCTTTAGCCCAAATAAAACCTTACACCCAGCATGTCCCAATCCAATCTAATAAAAGTTACTGCAGATCAATTCTATTAGCCCATACTTGAGAGTTGAGACTGGACCAAAAATTCAAGGCATGGACATATAGATACGGAGAGAACAAATTAATTGTTAAGAGGAAGATTAAAAGGAAACTAAAGCATGATGAGACGGAAAACCCATTAATTCATTGAAGATAACTCTCATAACTTAAGTTTCCATATCATTACTTCACCAGACAAATTGATTACTAAGGAAATGACTTAAAACAGATAACTAATGACATTAACCATATGATTTGCTAAGAAAATTAAAAGAATGAACTAACAGGAAACATACTCAATAGATCAGTATTCAAACATAGAAAACTAAAAAATATAAAAGTCATCCCTATCACACCAATTAAATCAATACCACAATGATCCAGAATATTAACAAGAAGAACAAAATAGAAAAAGAGAAATGAACCTTTGTATTAAAGAGGCAAATCCATAACCGGAATTTTCGCTAGAACAAACTGAATAACAACCGGATCTAAAGGTGACCACGCCGGGACCTCGGATTGGCACCTTCAACATGCGACGAGCTCAAACCACGCTAAGATTTAATCAAATTCCAGTTTTTTGAAAATATAAATTACAATCAGAAAGAAGAAACAAAGTTGTATTGTTCTTGTATTTTTTGATGTTTTTATTTTTTAAATATAGCAAAGGAACTTTTCTTGGAACCTCCCTTTGTCTCAATTTTCCCCTTCCCTAAAATTTTGTCCGAAACAAATCTCTTTTCCCCAATTTCCCTCTATCTCGTTTTCCACTCTTTCTATGATTGTGTATCCTTTTCTTTTTGTGTTTGAGATAATGAAGATTTGGTAAATTGTAAGAGGGAGAAACGTTAGGTTCAGGGAGATGTAAAAGGAAGATTTCATAAAATTTCCTCTTTGTTTTTTGGGGAAGATTCCGGGGTTATGCCGCTTTTCTCTTTTTTAGTCTCAGTCCTTTTTTGTTTAGGAGTTAAAGGGTTATTTTATAGGGGTAGAGATTAGGTTAGGAGTGTGGGCCTAGGAGTTATGGGCTTGGTAATTGGGTCAAAGACTAAAAAAAAATAGACTACAAGATTTATAAAGACGGGATAAACCAACCTAAAACTAATTCCTCCTTCTAAAATTATGTACAATTATAATATAAAAATATAAAACTAATTTTAATTAATTGAACTAATCTATAAAACATAAAACTTTTTTTTATGTTATTAAGATTATATAAAAAATAAAGATAAGGTACTATTTTTGTATATTTTTTATTTAAATTTATGAAAGATACGTAAACTAAAATAATTTTTTTGTAATTTTTATTTTTTGTGACGAAATAAAGTAAAAGAGTCAAAATTAGCTGAAATAGCGATATTAGGCCTAAACTAAATATTTACATGCTAAAATGGGTGAAATTTCGGGGAGGGTCAAAAATCACATGTGTACAGCTACCCCTCTTTGACTGGAAAGACGAAGTATTTTCAGAGAAAGAATGACTAGACAGGTTTTTTGACCCGACTCTTATTTGGAGAGACTAAAACTAAGAGAAAAAGGGGATGTGACCGAGCTCTGGAATTTGAGCTGCCTACATATCCTTGGCTATAAAGGAATCAGGCCACGTGTAGTTTAGAGATGAGTGAGATGACGGAGTATGCCGAGGTGGAGAGATCCGGTCGAGGTGTCGTTCCGTCGAATTTCCGGTCTGCGGTCCCTGTTATTACATCAAAATCAAAAGATGAAAAAGACTAGCTAAGTCTATCGACTACGAGCTACAAGATTCCTATCTATAAGTCTTCTGAAGCTTGATCTTGAGTCTTGAATGGTTCTTCATGCAGACTTTAGATTTGAACTTTGACACTTGTTAGCTGCAGGTGCTAGCTCATCCTTCTACAGCTTTTGGGTCAGGACCGGACATGTAGTGCTTGTGACCTCGGCCATATCTTGAGCAGCTCACATCCTTCATCAACTTCTGAATTGCATTCTGAATTGAATTCCCTTTTTTTTTTTCAGGTGGGCGCCTGATTGCTGAACCTGAACTATCTTCCCTTGTTACTTGACACTATTTTCCCTTACACTTTGAACCATTTTCCCTGAAACTCGAACTGTCTTCCTTCGAAACTATTTTCCCTAGAAACTTGAGTTGGTTTGCACTAGGATGATTTGTGAGTTGTTAGCAAAATTGTAAACCACCCTATTCTCCGGGCGGGGCTCCCTGACTGCTAACTTGAAATGTATTCCCTGCTTTCCAGGCGGGTTCCTGAGTGCTGAACTTGAAATTGAATGTATTCCTCTGTTATCCAGGCGGGCTCCTAACTGCTGAACTTAAAATTGAAATGTATTCCTCTATTATCCAGGCGGGATTCTGAGTGCTGAACTTGAAATTGAAATGTATTCCTCTATTATCCAGGCGGGATCCTCTGTTATACAGGCGGGCTCCTGATTTCCGAAACTTGAATTGTATGCCTCTGTTCTTCAGGCGGGCTCCTGAACTTCAAAAAGACAAAAAATCGATTGAAAACTAAAATTTGAATTGTATCACCTTTGTTCTTCAGGCGGGCTCCTGATTGCTTAAAATTTGAATGTATTCCTCTATTATCCAGGCGGGCTCCTGACTTCACAAAAATAGACAAAACAAAGAAAACTTTCTGCCTCAGTTTGGAAAACTGGTTGTTTGTTACCACATACTAATAAGAACCAAAACTTGAATTGTGATAAGACTGGAATGCAACTTTTTTTAAAATATTTAAAGACTAAAATGTATCTTAAAATTTAGAATTTATCTTAGGTGAAAAATTCATCAGACTAAGATTTTCATCTTAGGTGAAAGATTCGACTGACTAAGATTTATCTTTATCTTAGGTGAAAAATTCATCAGACTAAGATTTCCATCTTAGGAGAAAGATTCAACAGACTAAGATTTTTATCTCTATCTTAGGTGAAAAATTCATCAGACTAAGATTTTCATCTTAGGAGAAAGATTCAACAGACTAAGATTTATCTTTATCTTAGGTGAAAAATTCATCAGACTAAGATTGTGACTCTAGGAGATAATTCATTAGACTAGGTCCATTTTTGTGTGATCTCAGGAGGAAGATTCATCAGACTGAGATTTTGACTCTAGGAGATAATTCATCAGACTAGGTCCATTTTTGTGTGATCCCGACTTTCTTAATTTTCCAAATTCCAACTACCTTTCTTTTCAAATTCTGCCTTCCTTCCTTGTTCCCAAATTAAGCCTTCCTCTTTCTTTTTTCGACTTCTGCCTTCCCCTTCTTTAAATTATGCCTTCCTTTCTTTCTCCTCAAATTCTGCCTTCATCTTTTCCCAAATTATGCCTTCCTTTCGTTTTTCCAACTTCTGCCTTTATCTTAGGTGAAAGATTCATCGGACTAAGATTTTTATCTTAGGTGAAAAATTCAACAGACTAAGATTTCTTTATCTTAGGTGAAAGATTCAACAGACTAAGATTTCTTTATCTTAGGTGAAAAATTCATCAGACTAAGATTTCTTTTAACCATTTTCCTTCAAAATTTGTTTTATCTACCCACTAACTTAAATTATCTTCTTTCAGAACTGCTTCCCTAAAAACTGGTGTTGTCCACCTTAAAAAAAACCACTTCCTTAAAAACTAGTGTTTCATTCCTCCAAAAATTACTTTTCTTAGAACTAGTGTTTCTTTCCTGAAAACTACTTCCCTCTCTTTTTCTCTTTTTTTTTTAAAACACTTGTATTGACCTTCATGTTCTTCAGATGGGTACCCGGAAAAAAAATTCAACACGACAGAAAATTTTCTGCCCCAGTTTGATAATCCTCCTGTAACATATCTTTCTGCCATCAATAACATTTCAATGCCCCTGTTTCAAATCAAAGAAAATTCTGTCAGTTTAAAAGTGCGGTAGTTGGTTGTGGTACTCCCGCTGGGATGACTTTCCTTTTCTCCTTTCCATGCTTTGCATTGTCCGACCATCTTTGAAACTTGGCTGATAACTTCCGCCCTTCTTGACGACTATCTCTTAATTATTACTTCTAGTCTTCTTATCTGACCCCATATGTTTTCTGTGACAACTGATTTTCTTGAAGGTCTTGCATGTTTACTGATTAACCACTTTCCCCATTATCTGTGTCACTGAAATACCCTTTTCCCCGTTCAATCCCAATACCCTCTATCTATTGCATTATTCCTGAACCGACATCTACCAAACTTTGTGTTTCATAAGGATCCCAAAGTATGTTGATTATTACCAGCTCAGTGCTCTTGTTATTTTCCTGACTTGTGACCCCATTTTGTGCAATTGGAAAGCTGGTGGAAAATTTTGAAGTCATTCCTCACTTGTTACGACCAAAAGACTCAAAAAGGGGAAATAAACAAAACAAAAGGAACAGAGTAAAGGACAATAGAAAGATATGATTCCTAACAAGAAAACTACACAGTAGAAACCTATCGGATGTGGATACCGCCTCTAACGACCTTGACATGCACCTGCGACCTATTCTGTTAAGCAAATCTGATGTTCATCTCTTGTTCCTTTTTGCCGTGAAACTGGGCTTCATTGCTCCGCTTATCCAATTTGATTCGCATTCCTTATTCGGCTTGTAGTTCCCCAGAAGGTTTTCACCATCAAACCTCTATCATTTCGTTCTTTATCTCAACTTACTGTCGCCTCAAGGTGCCCGTGAAGGTTTTCACCAATAAGACTCTCTCATTTTTTATTTCTCTCAGCTTTTATCACCTTGCGATACCCATGAGGACTTTCATCAATAAGATTCTCTCATTTTCATTTTCCTTGTTTGGACCGGAGTGTTGCCCCTGACATGAATTACCTTACCTGCTTGACTTGGCATTTCTCAAAGACTGATCAGAAGGTCTTTCTTTGGACCGTAATGTAGGCTTTTGGATGGGTTAGAAAGAAAGGGTATAAAAGGCTCAAAACAATTTCAAAATGGGTTAAAATTACAACTTTCGGAATCCAACTTCTCACAACAACCACAATTTCTGCCTCAGTTTCTTGCTTGGGGACTTTTGGATTTTTGTTTTGGTATGACTGAACCTCAAAGAGGCTGCCTACGTACCCTTTCGGGATCAAGTCAAACGTAGTTCACGTCATAGAAACTACGTTGTTGCGATTTTCTTTCTCTCTCTTTCTTTTTTTTTGTTTTTTTTCTTTTTCCTTTCTTTTCTTCATTTTCTTTTTCTTTCTTCTCTTTCTTTCTTTTCTTTTCTTCCCTTTTCTTTTTTTTTCTTCTTTTCCTTTCTTCCTTTCTTTCTTTCTTTCTCCTTTTCCTTTCTTCCTTTTCCTTTTTTTTCTTTTTCCTTCTTTTTCCATTTGCGTATCTCCGGCACTTGCATTTCTTTAATTGTGCCGTTGATTCCGAAAGAGGGGTATGAAAGAAAACAAATAAGGCTCAAAGAGGTTGACAAAAGGGTAAAGTGTTTAGATAGCAGAACAAAACGCTTTCGTCATTTCAAACTTTAAAATATGCCAAATACAAAACAAGTACAATCAGAATAAAGAAACCATACACATCATCTCTTGACCGCATCGGAATTGACGGCCATTTCCGACCGGCCCCCTGTCAATTTGGCCAACTTGCTTTTACGGGGATTTTATGTTTTACTTGCCCCAGTTTCACATGGTTCGAGCGTCAAACAATCTCAAAATGTCCCAATCTGTTCTCATTTCCCCAAGTGTCCTTATCGTTTTCAAAATGGTCTCATTGCTTTGCAACTTTTGAAGATCAGACTGAGAATTATGCATGCATGTCATGTCACTAGAACCGGCAAAAGGCAAAACAAAAAGTTAGAAAAGAACTAAACAAAGAAAATGATTGGGAGTAACAACATATCGGAATTTGCATTAGGCAAACGATGAAACAGTTCGAATAACAAAACAAAAACAAAACAAACTGGATTGCAACCCTAGAATGAACTTAAACAAACCTAGACAACCCTAGACAAACCACTACGACTAAACAAGCTAGACAAAAATGAAAGGATAGGAGGGTTTGAACACAAGACAATATCCGGATTACAACCCTGCAAATAATCCGGACAACAGAAATGACAGCCAAATGGACCACCAAAGCTCCTCCCCAACTGACTTAGGAATGGAGTCTCTTTCCAATTACAAGCACGGCATCTTAGCCACTAAGCTTCGCATCCATATTGCCATGACCACTTGTAGACACCTGATTTTTGATCCTACCCGAGAATTTTCACATTTTTAGCGTGAATATGTGAAATTGGGTCTAATATAGCTATTTTAACTATTTTACTTTATTTCGTCGCAAAAGGAAAAAAATTACAAAAATATATATATAAATTTTAGTTTATAAACTTGAAAAAATACAAAAATTGTACTTTATTTTTGTATTTTATATAATTTCGAAAATTACCAAAAAATAGTTCTATTAATGTTTTGTAGTCATTTTAATTTTGAAAAATACAAAAAATATTACTTTATATTTTATCTTTATATAAAAACGAAAATTACAAAAAAAATAGTTTTATTAATATTTTGTAGCTATTTTAATCTTGAAAAAATATTAAAAAAAAGATATAGTTTTGTTTTAAATATTAGTCTTATTTTGGTAGTTATTTTGCTTACATAGGATTAGTTGAGCAACGTCGTGTTCTTATTCTCGGGTCCGGGCAAAAGAATAATATTCGGGTTCAAACTACCCGTTTTTAGGCCTAATTTTCGGACCTAGCCCATAATAATCCGAGTCCACCACACATGGGGGACATGCGTGGGGAGCACGGACGGAACACGACACACGGGGAACCCCACCACGCGTGGGGGACACAAGTCTTGAACCCCACCACGCATGGGGCTCATTTTTCTTGGCATTGGCTACAAATGCACGGACAAGGCAAAGGAAAAGGGGGGGGGGGAGTTGAACAGATTTTGAAAACAACTGGACTATTTATCTTCTTCCTCAAAAAAGAAGAAGAAACCAAAAACCCTACTGTCAAAAAAAACCACCGCCCAAACGACCTTACACCAAACACAATCCACCACGAACCAGCAGCAGCGTCGTCAACCAAACAACCAGTCAAACCACCACGCACCAGCCCCGTCGTCACTGCCCACACGACTACTCCTCCTCCTCCTAGCTCCATCAAACCAGTCCGGCGATCCTCCATTAAATCCGACGAACACTGCTGCTTCGCCTTCGTCGTCACTGCCCTTCGTCACTGCCCCCAGTCCCCACTCCCTCACGTCCAAATGCCACCACCAAACGACCCTTCCGGCGAGCACCTCCATAACCCACGACCCCTCGTTCTCTTGAGCAGCAACAACCACTGCTGCATCGTCGACCTCATGTACAAACTCCATAACCAGCCCAACTCCCTCGTCGTCTCACACAGTCAAACCACCAACTCCTGCTCGTCGTCACTGCCCGTCGACCCCACAGTCGTCAACCAAACAGTCCGTCAGCTTCACGCCAAGCAGCCCTGCGGCTGTTTCCCCATCCTCACGCCCACCAGCTGAACCGAAATTCATGGAGGTGAGTTGCTCGACCTTGTGTTGAAGTCGAGTTCCAGTCCAAAGTCCAAAAAGTTGAGTCGAGGTCCGGTACGTCGAGTTTGTTGTCCGAGGTTTCGTCGTTGCTCCCCGTTCAGTGAGGTCCGGCTTGACTTCCATCGGGGTCGTGTTTGTCGTTCTGAGGTTGTCGAGGTTCGAAAGTTATTATTCTTCATCCTTTGTTTCATTTCGTTCGTTTCGCATATTATGGTTCAAGATGAATGTCAACAATGCAATTTTTTGTTGTTTGTTAAAAATGTTATCTTATGGTTAGTTACTGCATATGCTTAAAGTAAATGTGAGAACATATCGTGAGCTTAAGTTTTTTTACGAGAATGTTTACTTCTATGCATACATTTGTGCTTATTAAGGGAACAATTTGACATCTAGTGCATTGTTGCGAACATATGTACTCACGTATATTATGTACTCTCATTGTAATAGGTATGTGAACGTTTGAATGAAAAATCATGACTACTAGCATTAAAGCCTTAGTTCTCATTTTTTTAGTAATAGAAGTTGGGTTTAATAACAATAACAATACGTTAGCGAAGTTGGGACTAATAGGAGCCTTATTAAAATACTTAGAATTCGGGACAGGCCGTTTTAACGAATTTTACGGCCTTCCCAAAATAACAATACGCTAGTTGCTTTAGGCGCACATTTAATAATGTTATCTCCTTAAACTCGGGTGCACATTTATGTGACCCAAATCCAAATCTCAACGGAATCGAAATGTGTCTCTAATCACGGGTACATTGATTGTGACGTGGTTCGAAATGCATGTCCATGACGTTGCAAATTCCTTTAAAAAATAAGAATGAGATGAGCCTCGCCGAATAAAAAATACAAATTGCGGGGCCCTCAGTAAATACTTGTTTTAAAATTACTTAGAATTCAGGGGGGGCGTTTAGCGAATTTCACGGCCTTCCCAAAATAATAACGCGATAGTCTCTTTAGGCGCGCGTTTAATAGTTTACTTTCTTAAGCTTGGGTGTGCATTTCATGCGACCCAAATCCAAATCCCAAAACATTAAAATAAAATGCGTTCCGGATTGTGGGTGAATTTCATGTGACGCAGTCCAAAGACGTGTTTTAAGCGATGTTCACATTCTTTTAAAAATAATAATAATAATGTGGTAAAAAGTTAAAATTGGCACATCAGTTCACAATTGTATTAAAATCAGATAAATAAGCCGAATATGACAGTTGAGCGACCGTGCTAGAACCACGGAACTCGGGAATGCCTAACACCTTCTCCCGGGTTAACATAATTCCTTATCCGGATTTCTGGTACGCAGACTGTAATATGGAGTCATTCTTTTCCTCGATTCGGGATTAAAATTGGTGACTTGGGACACCCTAAATCTCCCAAGTGGCAACTCTGAAATAAACAAATAAATCCCCTTTCGATTGTCCTTTAATTGGAAAAAACTCCCTACGCCCCTCGCGGGTATGGAAAAAGGAGGTGTGACAGCTCTGGCGACTCTGCTGGGGATAAATGGGCCCGGAACAACTGGTTCAGGGTTAGAAATCAAGCTTAGAATAAATTGTTATATTTAGCTTTACCTGATTTTGTTACATGATCTGTGCTTAATGTGCTAACTAACTGCTTTTACCGCTTTGATATTTTGTGAACTGTATATAAATTGTGCCGAAACCCATATCCTCTCTGAGTCTTCTGAATTATGAAGAAGGGTGTACTTCGTACGACTTCTTTTCTGTATAGTGTCAAATCTCAATTTAGAACGAGGTTCGGACAAGTTGCTAAGCCGGTGAAGCTTCTGTTTTTCCGGTACGCTGCCCCCCCTCGGCTCGAGCTGTCCGCTCGGGTAAGCCAGGTCTAGAACAAACACCCAGGTTCTGAACCTAGAATAACTCAACTTCATGCCGGATCCCTAGTAGGAACGCTTATTTGCATCATGTGCATTTGACTTAGGGGACTCAACACAGGGGTTGGGTCCGTCTAGGACAAGCAACCTGAAAATAATAGACCATCTTTTGGCATCCTATGTGCTACATGTTGTACTTATTCAAGGGTGAATGAGTCATTCGGTGGACCAATGATAGTTGCGGACAAATGACACACCTTGTTATGTTGATCACGTTTAATAAGAAGACCTCACGTTTTTCCAGCATGGTGTTATTTTAATCAAAAGCATGGGGAACATTTGTAGAATTCAAGAGGCCTTGGTATTCCATATGTCCCTCACGCTTTACATTTTGGGAAAAGCACATGGGGAACATTTGTGGAATCCAAGAAGTCTTGGAATTCCCTATGTCCCTCATGCTTCATTTTTGGGAAAAGCACATGGGGAACATTTGCAGAATCCAAGAAGTCTTGGAATTCCCTAAGTCCCCCATGCCACATTTTTGAAAAATATAATAAATATAAAAAAATAAAAATATATAAAAAAAAAGCATGAAAATTCAAAAGATTTTGTATGTTGTCATCATTTTACACAAATTAGAAAATCGTGAAAAGAGGAGAAAATAACAGTGTAGAGATATAACTACTTATTTTTAGAAAAAAACCCCAATGTCCAAGTAGTGTCGAAACTCTGCCGAAATTTTGAAAAAAAAAAGAAAAAAGAAGGAATGTTTTATGTTTTTCGTTAGTTTGTTTTGTTTGTTATGAATGAAAAAATAATAGTTTGTTTGTTTGTTGTGGGAAAAATAGAAAATGGAAAAGGATCTTCTCAACAATAGTTTATTTGCCCGAACTACGCGGGTTTGATTCTCACCGGATGTGAGATACGTAGGCAACCCTCATCGGGTCCAACCCCCATTTTGCTAAAATAGCCAAAAACGAATAAATAATAAAATAAAATAAAAACATGTCATAAATAAGTCGGGTGATGTCCAACCCACCTTTTGCTAAAAAGCCAAAAACAAATAAATAAGAAAAAACATGTCAAGATTTTTAATTTTGTCATAAATAAGTCGGGTGATGTCCAACTTCCCCTTTTACACAAAAAAAAATAGCAAAAATATATATGTCAAATTTCTAAGAGGTCGGGTGACGTTGTTTTATCAAGACATAGCCGAATGTTCCCGAAGGGGACGCCGGAAGGCTGACTTTGCATAAACAGACACTTTTGAATTTTTGTCATAATAAGCCGAGCCAGCTTCGGCCGCGTCTTAAACCGTTCTTGCCGAAATAGCCTTAGAGTATCTTTCAGTTGTCGAAAGACTATTTTCGTAAAAGAACGGACAAGTTTGTAAAGTGTCATAAAATAATCCTCCCCGGCCTCAACATTTATGTGAAATTTGGAAGGGGCCACATTTGCAAAAAATAACCGTTTGGTTGCATTTGGCAAACGGGGAAGGGAACTGGCCGTTTGTTTTTGAGTTTGTAATTCTTTGATTAGAGTATGCGAGTTATTTGATTTTCGAGGCCGTTTGTTGTCTTTTGTCAAAAGTCTGCTAGTATGGTTAGTTCTTAACCTTTTGCAATCAAGTTGGTTTTAATTTGAAAGTTGGAAATTCCAAAAAAAAATGTTTATTTATTGTTTATCTTTTATTGGTCCGAACTACGCAAGGTCTGATTCATGCGGGGTCATGATACGTAGGCAATCTCCATAAGATTCGACCACAACAAAAAAAAAATGGAAAAAAAAAGAGCAAAATGAAAAAAAGAAAAAAGAAAAAGATAATGAAAAAAAGAGAGAGGAAAAAGAAAAGAAAAAAAGAAAAAGGAAAAATCGAAAAAAAAGAAAGAGAAAGAAAAACGAAAAAATGTTGTTAATAATGAGGACTGACTGAGTCCATTCCAACCTGTTGGTTTTGCAAAGAAAGTTAAGGTGGTTGGTTTGTGGTAAGTCGGACAATGACACCCGGAATCCTTTACTTGCATCTCATGATACACACTCTGCGAGGATCAGGCCTGATAACAGAAGCACTCGAACCCCCTCAAGAACTTGCCGACGGAGTTTGATGAGGTTGAAGCGGGTAATGGTCTTGGCAGTATTGATGCAAAGCTCAGTGGCTAAGATGCCAGTTTTTGATAAAGTGGGAAGACACTTCGTTCCTTGGTTAGCAAGAGAGAAGCTTGTGGTGGCTTATTTTGTTGTCATTTCTATTGTTCGGATTATTAGGGTTATAAGTCGAATACTGTCTTGTGTCAGACTGTCTTAACTTTTCGTTTTGTCATAGCGGTTGTTTAAATTTTGTCCAGTTTGTTTTAGGATTTTGTTCTGGATTGTTTTGTTTGTTTTGTTATTCAAACCATTTCACCGGTAGTCTAATACAAATCCGGTCTTTTGTTGTTTCCATTCGTCTTTTTGTTTAGTCCTTTTACCATTTTGTTCAATGCCGATTCTAGTGACATGACATGCGCACGCAGTTTGGGCCTAATCTTAAAAGTTAATCATAAAACCCCGAAAAGGTGATCATACCATCTAAAGGAAATAAGGACGGTTGAGATTATTCAGAGCTCAAGTCATATGGAACTGGGGCAAGTAAAACATAAAGAAAACCGTTAAAGGCAAGATTCGCCAAATTGGCATGAGGGTCATTCATGATAATGAGAGTGTCGCCCAACGGTGCTTTAGAAATGACAAAGGAAAAAGCAAATGTTTAACATAATTGTCAAGTCCCGCACCATCGGAAGAGACTATAAATCTATTGTTTAATTGTGTTGTTTGCACTTGACATGTTTTGAAGACTGGAATGACGAAGGCATTTTGTTCTGCTACCTAAACACTTTATCCTTCGTTACCCCTTTTGAGCCTTATTTATCTTCTTTCATACCTCTCGTTCGGAATCAGTAGCAACGAAGAGAAAAAAAAAGAAAAAAAACAACAAAACGAAAAAAAAAGAAAAAAAGAGAAAAAGAGAAAAGAAAAGGAAAATGATAGCATAAAAAAAGGAAAGTCAAATGAAAACAGAGGAATTGGGAACTATGTTTGACCTGATTCCTCAAAGAGGATACGTAGGCGCTTCACGGCTCGGTCATAGTTTCGAAAAATGAAAAAAAAAATCAATCAATTAAAATATCCCCAAGCAAGAAACTGGGGCAGATGTTGCGTTTGTTGTAAATAAATCTAGTTCCGAAGGTTGTAATTAATAACCCAAAATCGATGCATTTTTGAGCCTTTAATACCCTTTCTTTCTAGCCCTATCCAAAACCCACATTACGGTCCAAAGAAAGACCTTCTGATCAGTCTTCAAAAGATGCCAAGTCAGACAAATGAGAGTCTTACCGGCGAACATAACATTCTGTTCCACAGCAGAAAGGACTCTAATCTCCAACAGAAAGAGTCATACCGGCGACACTCCAAATCCCCAGCTGGAAAGTGATACAAATGAGAGAGTCTTATCGGTGAAAACCTTCACAGGCACCATAAGGCGACGAAAGATGAGAGAGAAACCAAAATGAGAGAGACTTGATAGTAAAAACCTTCGGGCACTACAAGTCGAATAAGATTGAGAATCAGATGGGGAATTGCCAATTGAAGGTCTTGAAAGACGATTAACGACGGAGGATAGGCCACATGTGCATGTCATGACCATTAGAGTCGGTGTCTGCGTTTGATAGGTTTTTATTTATAGTTTCTTTTGTTAAAGAGTCATCGTTTTCATTTGTCTTTTTATCCCGTTCCCTTTTATCGTTTTCCTTTCATAGAAAAATTCCCCAATAGAGTCTGTTTGGTCAGAACAAGTGAGAATTGACTTCAAAATATGCCATCAGCTTTCCAATTATACAAAATGAGATCTGGCTAGTATATCCAAATTGTATAGTCAGCAAGGAACAAGCGCGAGGCCAGTGTCAAGAAAGATATCCCCAGCAAAAGGGAATTAACAAAGGATTGACGAGTGTCGAGAGGGATATCCTTGCCAAAACCAAGGTTATAAACCTCAAGGCCAAGGCCCGTAAACAAAGCAAGGAAAGCAGTGAGCATGATTTGGGTAATTCATCCTAGACTAAAAGGTCGGGGAAATGCCAGTTTCCGAGCTATGCCACAAAAGAAGAGGGATATCCCCAGCAGAAAGGGATTATCCCCAGCAAATGGCATCGTCCCCAACGAGTTGTGGAGCGCAGAGCAAGGAAGGAGAAAGGGAAAACCATCCCAGTGGGAGTATCACAACCAACCACCGCGTTTTGTTTGATTTGAAACAGGTAAAGGAAATGGCATTGATGCCAGAAATGCATGCCACAAGAGATATTATCAAACTGGGGCAGAAAATTTTCTGAAAGTCAGATACCCATTCGGGGAAGAATAAAGATAATGTCAGTCTCAAGGGAAATGGTCTTAGAACCAGTGTTGCCCCCAACATAATAAGTTTCAATGGAGGAAGTTGTTCTCCAGCAAAGGGATAAAACTTGAACTCAGAAAAGCAAGAGGCCAGCAGCCTTCCGAAGAGTGAAGCACTAGTTCTGAAGGAATCAAAATCCCCCAGCAGTATTATCCACGACAGCGTTATCCCCAGCTGATAACATTTTACCCCCAACAGGTAAGTGAATAATTCCCCAACAGTGTTATCCCTAGCAGGTTTGAGGAGTCCAACCCAAGTTTGGTGAAAATCGGTATCCTCAGCGGTTAGTCTTCAAAGAAAGAAGCTAATATTAATAATAATAATAAAAAAAAAGAATAATAATAAAAAATAAAAAATAAAATGGGGAAGGTAGAAAGGGAAAATTCATCCCAATCCCCAGCAATTATTCGAGGTCATCCGCCCTCGACTAGGGTATTTTGGGTTCATCCGCCCTCGACTAGGATATTTTGGGTTCATCCGCCCTCGAATAGGATATTTTGGGTTCATCCGCCCTCGAATAGGATATTTTGGGTTCATCCGCCCTCGAATAGGATATTTTGGGTTCATCCGCCCTCGAATAGGATATTTTGGGTTCGTCCGCCCTCGAATAGGATATTTTGGGTTCATCCGCCCTCGAATAGGATATTTTGGGTTCATCCGCCCTCGAATAGGATATTTTGGGTTCATCCGCCCTCGAATAGGATATTTTGGGTTCATCCGCCCTCGAATAGGATATTTTGGGTTCATCCGCCATCGAATAGGATATTTTGGGTTCATCCGCCCTCGAATAGGATATTTTGGGTTCATCCGCCCTCGAATAGGATATTTTGGGTTCATCCGCCCTCGAATAGGATATTTTGGTTCATCCGCCCTCGAATAGGATATTTTGGGTTCATCCGCCCTCGAATAGGATTTTATTTTCAAAGTTGTTGTTGAAGCCAGGCGCCCACCTGAATAACGAAAGGAATTGTCGGGTTCATCCGCCCTCGAATAGGATATGTCGGGTTCATCCGCCCTCGAACAGGATATGTCGGGTTCATCCGCCCTCGAACAGGATATGTCGGGTTCATCCGCCCTCGAACAGGATATGTCGGGTTCATCCGCCCTCGAACAGGATATGTCGGGTTCATCCGCCCTCGAACAGGATATGTCGGGTTCATCCGCCCTCGAATAGGATATGTTGGGTTCATCCGCCCTCGAATAGGATATTTTGGGTTCATCCGCCCTCGAATAGGATATTTTGAGTTCATCCGCCCTCGAATAGGATATTTTGGGTTCATCCGCCCTCGAATAGGATATTTTGGGTTCATCCGCCCTCGAATAGGATATTTTGGGTTCATCCGCCCTCGAATAGGATATTTTGGGTTCATCCGCCCTCGAACAGGATATGTCGGGTTCATCCGCCCTCGAACAGGATATGTCGGGTTCATCCGCCCTCGAATAGGATATGTCGGGTTCATCCGCCCTCAAACAGGATATGTCGGGTTCATCCGCTCTCGAATAGGATATTTTGGGTTCATCCGCCCTCGAATAGGATATTTTGGGTTCATCCGCCCTCGAATAGGATATTTTGGGTTCATCCGCCCTCGAATAGGATATTTTGGGTTCATCCGCCCTCGAATAGGATATTTTGGGTTCATCCGCCCTCGAATAGGATATTTCGGGTTCATCCGCCCTCGAATAGGATATTTTGGGTTCATCCGCCCTCGAATAGGATATTTTGGGTTCATCCGCCCTCGAATAGGATATTTTGGGTTCATCCGCCCTCGAATAGGATATTTTGGGTTCATCCGCCCTCGAATAGGATTTTATTTTCTAAATTGTTGTTGAAGACAGGCGCCCACCTGAATAACGAGAGGAATACTTTTTGTCTGTTCATTTCATATTTTTAGGCGCCCACCTGTATAACAAGGGAATACATTTTGTGTCTTTACCATTAGGCGCCCTCCTGTATAACAAGGGAAAACATTCCACGTCTTTACCAATAGGAGACGGACTTCCTAGGTCTAGTTTTGCCGATAGGAGACGCACTTCCTGAATTAAGATTTCACGCATAGGAGTCGCACTTCCTAAGTTAAAAATTTCATTAATAGGAGACGCACTTCCTAAGTTTAGTTTTACCCATAGGAGACGCATTTCCTCCTAAGTTTACTTTTACCCATAGGAATATTTTTCTGTCTTTCCATTTCTGTTCTAGGTCGCCCACAAGTATATTGCGGGAATACTTTCTGTTCTAGGTCGCCCACCAGTAAAATGCGGGAATACTTTCTGTTCTAGGTCGCCCACCAGTAAAATGCGGGAATACTTTCTGTTCTAGGTCGCCCACCAGTAAAATGCGGGAATACTTTATGTTCTAGGTCGCCCACCAGTAAAATGCGGGAATACTTTCTGTTCCAGGCGCCCACCTGTATAACGAGAGGAATACTTTTTTTTTTGTCTGTT
The DNA here is from genome assembly GCF_000715075.1 of Nicotiana tabacum. Lineage (NCBI taxonomy): Eukaryota > Viridiplantae > Streptophyta > Magnoliopsida > Solanales > Solanaceae > Nicotiana > Nicotiana tabacum. Next base: position 118,068,102 of record NC_134087.1, read on the forward strand.
CATTTCATATTTTAGGCACCCACCTGTATAACAAGGGAATACATTTCATGTCTTTACCAGTAGGCGTCCACCTGTATAACAAGGGAATACATCCCACGTCTTTACCCATAAGAGAGGCATTTCTTCCTAAGTTTAGTTCTACCAATAGGAGACGCACTTCCTAAGTTTAGATCGTTCAGATTATATTTTATTTCAGGAGATGCACTTTCGGAATTGAGATTTCACCCTTAGGAGATGCACTTCCTAGTTTGATTCATTTTAAGTTCGACCTTAGGAGACACACTTCCTAGTCTAGTTTATTGAAGTTTCACCTCTAGGAGACGCACTTCCTAATTAGGGTCTTTCAAGTTTTTTTTTAAGAGACGCACTTCCTAAATTGAGATTTTATTCATAGGAGACGCATTTCCTAGTTTTAGCCACCGAAGTTTTTCACCCCTAGGAGACGCACTTCCTAGAGGAAATTTCCTCTTCATTGCATCAGTAATATCAGTGGGTTACGATTTTTCTAACGACTCACAAATCTTCCCAGTGCAAACTGGGTTAGGAAATTTCCTTTGTTTTGTTTGTTTTGGTTATCAGGGACCCGCCTGTAGAACGGAGGTTGTTATAGGACAAAGAAAAGAAGAAATTAGGCGTCCACCTGGAGAACAAGGACAAAGAAAGGAAGCAATCAGGCGTCCACCTGGAGAACAAGGACAAAGAAAAGAAGAAATCAGGCGTCCACCTGGAGAACAAGGACAAAGAAAGGAAGCAATCAGGCGTCCACCTGGAGAACAAGGACAAAGAAAGGAAGCAATCAGGCGTCCACCTGGAGAACAAGGACAAAGAAAGGAAGAAATCAGGCGTCCACCTGGAGAACAAGGACAAAGAAAAGAAGAAATCAGGCGTCCACCTGGAGAACAAGGACAGAGAAAGGAAGAAATCAGGCTTCCACCTGGAGAACAAGGACAAAGAAAGAAAGAAATCAGGCGTCTACCTGGAGAACAAGGACAAAGAAAGGAAGAAATCAGGCGTCCACCTGGAGAACAAGGACAAAGAAAGGAAGAAATCAGGCGTCCACCTGTAGAACAAGGACAAAGAAAGGAAGAAATCAGGCGTCCACCTGTAGAACAAGGATAAAGGAAGGAAGAAATCAGGCGTCCACCTGGAGAACAAGGACAAAGAAAAGAAGAAATCAAGCGTCCACCTGAAGAACAAGGACAAAGAAAGGAAGCAATCAGGCGTCCACCTGGAGAACAAGGACAAAGAAAAGAAGCAATCACGCGTCCACCTGGAGAACAAGGACAAAGAAAAGAAGAAATCAGGCGTCTACCTGGAGAACAAGGACAAAGAAAGGAAGCAATCAGGCGTCCACTTGGAGAACAAGGACAAAGAAAGGAAGAAATCAGGCGTCCACCTGGAGAACAAGGACAAAGAAAAGAAAAAATCAGGCGTCCACCTGGAGAACAAGGACAAAGAAAGGAAGCAATCAGGCGTCCACCTGGAGAACAAGGACAAAGAAAGGAATAAATCAGGCGTCCACCTGGAGAACAAGGACAAAGAAAGGAAGCAACCAGGCGCCCACCTGTATAACGAGAGACATACATTTCAGTCCTTTCATTTCAAGTGTTGAAGTTGGGAGCCCGCCCATAGAACAGAGGCATACATTTCAGTCTTTTCATTACAAGTGTTGAAACAGGCGCCCACCTGTATAACGAGAGGAATACATTTCAGTCTTTACATTTCATGAAGAAGAAAAAGAAAAAGAAAAAGAAAAAAGAATCCAAAGTACAGAAGGGGAGAACATATGTGGTCTGTTCAAGAACTAGCGCCTACAACTAGCAAGTATCAAGGTTCAAATCCAAAGTCTGCATGAAGCACCATTCAAGACTCAAGATCAAGTTTCAGAAGACTTAAAGATAGGAATCCTTGTAACTAGTAGCTGATAGGCTTAGTTAGTCTTTTTCAATTTTCATTTTTGATGTAATGACAGGACCACGGACCGGAACCTCAACGGAACGGCCCCTCGATCGGCTCTTCACCTCGGTACACTCCACCATCTCTCTCATTTCCGAATTACACGTGGCCTGATTCCTGTATAACCAAGGATATGTAGGCGGCTCAGATACCAGGGCTCGGTCACATTCCCTTCCTTTCCTTAGTGTAGTCCGTCCAAGTAATGGTCGGGTCAAAAACATGTCTAGTCGTTCTTTGTTGGAAAACTCTTCATGTTTCCAGTCAAAGATGGGCAGCTGTAGACACCTGATTTTTGACCCTCCCCGAGAATTTTCACATTTTTAGCGTGAATATGTGAAATTGGGTCTAATATAGCTATTTTAACTATTTTACTTTATTTCGTCGCAAAAGGAAAAAAATTACAAAAATATATATATAAATTTTAGTTTATAAACTTGAAAAAATACAAAAATTGTACTTTATTTTTGTATTTTATATAATTTCGAAAATTACCAAAAAATAGTTCTATTAATGTTTTGTAGTCATTTTAATTTTGAAAAATACAAAAAATATTACTTTATATTTTATCTTTATATAAAAACGAAAATTACAAAAAAAAAAGTTTTATTAATATTTTGTAGCTATTTTAATCATGAAAAATATTAAAAAGATATAATTTTGTTTTAAATATTAGTCTTATTTTTGGTAGTTATTTTGCTTACATAGGATTAGTTGAGCAACGTCGTGTTCTTATTCTCGGGTCCGGGCAAAAGAATAATATTCGGGTTCAAACTACCCGTTTTTAGGTCTAATTTTCGAACCTAGCCCATAATAATCAGAGTCCACCACACATGGGGGACACGTGTGGGGAGCACGGACGGAACACGACACACGGGTAACCCCACCACGCGTGGGGGACACAAGCCTTGAACCCCACCACGCGTGGGGCTCATTTTTCTTGGCATTGGCTACAAATGCACGGACAAGGCAAAGGAAAAGGGGGGGGGGGAGTTGAACAGATTTTGAAAACAACTGGACTATTCATCTTCTTCCTCAAAAAGAAGAAGAAACCAAAAACCCTATTGTCAAAAAAAAAACCACCGCCCAAACGACCCTACACCAAACACCATCCACCACGAACCAGCAGCAGCGTCGTCAACCAAACAACCAGTCAAACCACCACGCACCAGCACCGTCGTCACTGCCCACACGACCACTCCTCCTCCTCCTAGCTCCATCAAACCAGTCCGGCGATCCTCCATTAAATCCGACGAACACTGCTGTTTCGCCTTCGTCGTCACTGCCCGTCGTCACTGCCCCCAGCCCCCGCTCCCTCACGTCCAAATGCCACCACCAAACGACCCTTCCGGCGAGCACCTCCATAACCCACGACCCCTCGTTCTCTTGAGCAGCAACAACCACTGCTGCATCGTCGACCTCACGTACAAATGCCATAACCAGCCCAACTCCCTCGTCATCTCACACAGTCAAACCACCAACTCCTGCTCGTCGTCACTGCCCGTCGACCCCACAGTCGTCAACCAAACAGTCCGTCAGCTTCACGCCAAGCAGCCCTGCGGCTATTTCCCCATCCTCACGCCCACCAGCTTAACCGGAATTCATGGAGGTGAGCTGCTCGACCTTGTGTTGAAGTCGCGTTCCAGTCCAAAGTCCAAAAAGTTGAGTCGAGGTCCGGTACGTCGAGTTTGTTGTCCGAGGTTTCGTCGTTGCTCCCCGTTCAGTGAGGTCCGGCTTGACTTCCGTCGGGGTCGTGTTTGTCGTTCTGAGGTTGTCGAGGTTCGAAGGTTATTATTCTTCATCCTTTGTTTCATTTCGTTCGTTTCGCATATTATGGTTCAAGATGAATGTCAACAATGCAATTTTTTGTTGTTTGTTAAAAATGTTATCTTATGGTTAGTTACTGCATATGCTTAAAGTAAATGTGAGAACATATCGTGAGCTTAAGTTTTTTTACGAGAATGTTTACTTCTATGCATACATTTGTGCTTATTAAGGGAACAATTTGACATCTAGTGCATTGTTGCGAACATATGTACTCACGTATATTATGTACTCTCATTGTAATAGGTATGTGAACGTTTGAATGAAAAATCATGACTACTAGCGTTAAAGCCTTAGTTCTCATTTTTTTAGTAATAGAAGTTGGGTTTAATAACAATAACAATACGTTAGCGAAGTTGGGACTAATAGGAGCCTTATTAAAATACTTAGAATTCGGGACAGGCCGTTTTAGCGAATTTTACGACCTTCCCAAAATAACAATACTCTAGTTGCTTTAGGCGCGCATTTAATAATGTTATCTCCTTAAACTCGGGTGCACATTTATGTGACCCAAATCCAAATCTCAACGGAATCAAAATGTGTCTCTAATCACGGGTACATTGATTGTAACGTGGTTCGAAATGCGTGTCCATGACGTTGCAAATTCCTTTAAAAAATAAGAATGAGATGAGCCTCGTCGAATAAAAAATACAAATTGCGGGGCCCTCAGTAAATACTTGTTTTAAAATTACTTAGAATTCAGGGGGGGCGTTTAGCGAATTTCACGGCCTTCCCAAAATAATAACGCGATAGTCTCTTTAGGCGCGCGTTTAATAGTTTACTTTCTTAAGCTTGGGTGTGCATTTCATGCGACCCAAATCCAAATCCCAAAACATCAAAATAAAATGTGTTCCGGATTGTGGGTGCATTTCATGTGACGCAGTCCAAAGACGTGTTTTAAGCGATGTTCACATTCTTTTAAAAATAATAATAATAATAATGTGGTAGAAAGTTAAAATTGTCACATCAGTTCACAATTGTATTAAAATTAGATAAATAAGCCGAATATGACAGTTGAGCGACCGTGCTAGAACCACGGAACTCGGGAATGCCTAACACCTTCTCCCGGGTTAACAGAATTTCTTATCCGGATTTTTGGTACGCAGACTGTAATATGGAGTCATTCTTTTCCTCGATTCGGGATTAAAATTGGTGACTTGGGACACCCTAAATCTCCCAAGTGGCGACTCTGAAATAAACAAATAAATCCCCTTTCGATTGTCCTTTAATTGGAGAAAACTCCCTACGCCCCTCGCGGGTATGGAAAAAGGAGGTGTGACACCACTATCTGCTTCAGTATCTTCAACTTCAGTTAACAAGTTCCCAAGAGTATTCTCATACCCCATGTCACCGGGCATCATCCCCACCAAGTGTGCCTCCTCATGTAAGGGATGCAGCGTGATATTCTGGGTGCCACTGTCTTGAATCAAATTTTCCTGGATCATCCTTTCTATCTCTCTTTTCAAATCCCGACAATTTTCTACATTGTGCCCCAGAGTATTGGAGTGGTATTCACACCTTTTAGATGAGTCAAAGCTTCTCGCACGTCGGTCCACCTGATTTGGAGGAATGGGTGCAATCATGTCATGTTGTTTTAACTTCTCAAATAAGCTTGCATAGGACTCTCCTATTGGTGTAAAACTATCTTTCAACTTTTGTTCCCTTCAATACCCCTAGCTTGGATGTGGGTTACAAGGTAATTGAAAATTTTGCGGAGGTTGTTGGAGATTTTGTGATACTCGTGCTCGCTTTCTTGGGTGATTTGGTGGCGAGTATGGGTGGTTCGGAGATGGATAGTAATGCTTAGGGGGGTCATGAAAAACCTGATGAGGCTGCACATACCTTCGAGATGTTCTCCTAGGACCTCTTCTTGACCCTGATATCACCATGATTTCTTCATCCCTCTCATTCGTGTTACCAGATTCAATTTGGACAGCTTGAGCTGCAGCTTTGAGAGTTGTTTGACTTATAATTCTGCCTGTCTTAAGACCGTTCTCCACCATTTCTCCTATTTTGATTGCTTCCGGGAAGGATTTACCCACTGCGGACGTCATGTATTGAAAATAATCTGACTCTTGAGCCTGTAGAAAGACAGTGATTAACTCGTGGTCATTCATGGGTGGCTTAGCTCTAGCTGCCTGCTCTCTCCATTTGATGGCATATTCCCTGAAACTTTCAGTTGGTTTCTTTTTTAGGTTAGAAAAGGAAATGCTGTCTGGGGCGATGTCGATGTTGTATTGAAACTGTTTGACAAAGGCCCGTGCCATGTCATCCCAGACGTACTAGCAAGATGTCTCTTGATCCAAAAACCATTCAGATGCTACTCCCGTGAGGCTTTCCCCAAAATAAGCTATAAGCAATTCCTCATTTCTTCCCACACCTCTCAATTGGTTGCAATACCTTTTCAGGTGGGCTATGGGGTCTCCATGTCCATTGTACTTTTCAAATTTTGGAACCTTAAATCCATGCGGCAAGTGGACATTAGGGAACATGCATAGATCTCTGAAGGCAACACTCTTTTGTCCTGCCATTGCTTGCATGTTTTTCAACCGTTGTTCTAATCTTTTCACTCTTTGGGTTATTTCTTCCTGTACCCTCTTTCGGGCAGGCTTCTCGATATTTACAGGAAGATCAACCGAGTACGAGTGGTACTCGGGATAGTGGTATTGTTCTTGTTGTGTAGCAAATTGTGACTCGTGACAAGGTTGTCCTTGGCCATTGGCCCAGGCTTGGCGCATTTTGGTCATTTGTTGTTTCAGTGTTCTATTTTCCTCAACCACCGTAGACTCTTGTTGAACCCTCTGACCCTGAGTCTCTTGAGCACTCGTAACAGCTTCGATGTCAATTATCATTTTTCCTCAGATCTTATGTTTCCAGCTTACCACAAACCAACCACCTCACCTTTCTTCACAATTCAAAACAAAACATGTTAGAATGGATTGAGTCGGTCCTCATTATTAACAACCTCTTTTCCATTTTTTTATTCAATTCTTCTTTTCCATTTTTCATTTTTTTTTGTTGCGGTCGAATCTTATGGGGATTGTCTACGTATCATGACCCCGCATGAATCAGACCGTGCGTAGTTCTTGCAAATAAAAGGTAAACGACAATAAAAAATATTTTTTTTTGAAATTTTCCATTTTTATAATAACGACAAAACTGACCAACTTAACGATGCAATACAGACTCGAAAATCAAACGACCCATATACTCTAATCAAAAGAAATACAACCCCAAAACAAAATGACAGATTCCTTCCCCTATATGCCAACTCCGACCCAAAAATCTGAACGGTATTCACTTGACCACTGACTCTTTTCTTGTTTTCTCAAAATTTAAAATAAATGACCCGGTATTGCAAATACGGCCTTCCGGCGCCTCGGGGCGAAGATTTTAAGGCTATGAGGGTCAAAAATCAAAATACGACCAAAGGTGGCTGTTTATGCAAAGTCAGCCTTCCGGCGCCCCGTTTGGGAACATTTGGCTATTTTTGACAAAAACGGCATCACCTGGTTTATTTATGACAAAAATTAAATTTTTGATATTTTTTGGTTATTTTTGCAAAGTGGAGGTTGGACCCGATGAGGGTTGCCTACGTATCTCACGCCCTGTGAGAATCAAACCATGCGTAGTTCGGGCAAATTAACCGAACTATTTTGAAACAAGACTCTTTTTGATTTTAATTTTTTCTTTTCAACAAACAATAAACAACTTATTTTTCCAAACTAAGAATAAAAGACTTCTTTTTTTTCTTTTTCAACAAACACTTTCCAAAAATAAAAGATTTTTTTTTTCGATTTTTCTTTTGCTTTTAGTAAAACAGACTATTAAAAATAAAGCATTTTCTTTTTTTTCATTTTCTCAAAATTTCGGCAGAGTTTCGACAGTGTTTGGGCATTGGGTTTTCTAGGGTAATCAATTAACTTCCTAACTGTTATTTCTCCTTTTTTTCTTTCTTTTTTTTCAATTTTCCAACATTTGCGAGATGCAGAAACCGGTCAACATGCAGGTTCGAAACAAATATATGTACAGAGCAAGTAGGATGCATCAGGATGGTCTTTTCATTTCAGGTTGCTAGTCCTAGACGGACCCAACCCCTGTGTTGAGTCCCCTAAGTCAAATGCAACATGATGCAAATAAGCGTTCCTACTAGGGATCCGGCATGAAGTCACGTTATTCTATGTTCAAAACCTGGGTCGGTGTTCTAGACTGTGTACCCGAGCGGACAACTCGAGTCGAGGAGGGGGCAACTTACCGAGAACCAAAAGGCCATCCGGCTTCGTAACTTGTCCGGCCTCTTTCTTATTTCGAGGTTTGACACTAACAGAATAGGGAGTCTCAACCAGTAAGCACATCCCCGGAGGTGAAGAGAGAAGGGTGTCGGCACAGTTTATATACAGTTCAGTTAATATCAAAGCGGTAACATTTAGCACATTTAACACAAAACATGTAGGAAAATCAGGTACAATGAAATACAATAATTTATCTAAGCTCGAATTCTGAACCCTGAATCAGAGATTCTGGGTTCGATTCCCCAGCAGAGTCGCCAGAGCTGTCACACCTCCTTTTTCACCTACACCCTCGGAAGGGCGCAAAGAAGTTTTTCCAATTAAAGGACAATCGGAACGGGATTTAATTATTAATATTCAGAGTCGCCACTTGGGAGATTAATGGTGTCCCAAGTCATCGGTTGAATCCCGAACCGAGGAAATTTATGACTCTGTTAACAGTCCGCGAACCAGAAATCTGAGTAGGAAATTCTGTTAACCCGGGAGAAGGTGTTAGGCATTCCCAGGTTTCGTGGTTCTAGCACGGTCGCTCAATTGTTATAATTGGCTTATTATCTGATTTTAATACATGTTTTAGCCTATGGTTCGATTTTAACTTTATAACCGCTTTTATTTAATTATTTTCAGGAAGATTGCAACGCTATTAAAACACGTCTTGGACCACGTCACATAAATGCACCCGCGGTCTTTGACATATTTTAACATTGTTGAGATTTGGATTTGGGTCACATAAATGTGCACCCGAGTTTAGGAAAGTTAATTTAAATTGCGCGCCTAAAACAACTACGCACTTTTCAGTTCGCGAGGGCCATCGAAAATTCACTAAATGGCACACCTCGATTTCTAAAGGATTAAAATTAATTAGGTGAGGGTCATGAGTGTGCTTACTATTTTGGGCATTAGCAAAGTTAGAATTAAACAACCCATAATTATATTGGATCCCTTTAGCCCAAATAAAACCTTACACCCAGCATGTCCCAATCCAATCTAATAAAAGTTACTGCAGATCAATTCTATTAGCTCATACTTGAGAGTTGAGACTGGACCAAAAATTCAAGGCATGGACATATAGATACGGAGAGAACAAATTAATTGTTAAGAGGAAGATTAAAATGAAATTAAAGCATGATGAGACGGAAAACCCATTAATTCATTGAAGATAACTCTCATAACTTAAGTTTCCATATCATTACTTCACCAGACAAATTGATTACTAAGGAAATGACTTAAAACAGATAACTAATGACATTAACCATATGATTCGCTAAGAAAATTAAAAGAATGAACTAACAGGAAACATACTCAATAGATCAGTATTCAAACATAGAAAACTAAAAAATATAAAAGTCATCCCTATCACACCAATTAAATCAATACCACAATGATCCAGAATATTAACAAGAAGAACAAAATAGAAAAAGAGAAATGAACCTTTGTATTAAAGAGGCAAATCCATAACCAGAATTTTCGCTAGAACAAACTGAATAACAACCGGATCTAAAGGTGACACGCCGGGGCCTCGGATTGGCACCTTCAATATGCGACAAGCTCAAACCACGCTAAGATTTAATCAAATTCCAGTTTTTTGAAAATATAAATTGCAATCAGAAAGAAGAAACAAAGTTGTATTGTTATTGTATTTTTTGATGTTTTTTTTTAAATATAGCAAAGGAACTTTTCTTGGAACCTCCCTTTGTCTCAATTTTCCTCTTCCCTAAAATTCTGTCCGAAACAAATCTCTTTTCCCCAATTTCCCTCTATCTCGTTTTCCACTCTTTCTATGAGTGTGTATCCTTTTATTTTTGTGTTTGAGATAATGAAGATTTGGTAAATTGTAAGAGGGAGAAACGTTAGGTTCAGGGAGATGTAAAAGGAAGATTTCATAAAATTTCCTCTTTGTTTTTTTGGGAAGATTCCGGGGTTATGTCGCTTTTCTCTTTTTTAGTCTCGGTCCTTTTTTGTTTAGGAGTTAAAGGGTTATTTTATAGGGGTGGGGATTAGGTTAGGAGTGTGGGCCTAGGAGTTATGGGCTTGGTAATTGGGTCAAAGACTAAAAAAAATGGATTACAAGATTTATAAAGACGGGATAAACCAACCTAAAACTAATTCCTCCTTCTAAAATTATGTACAATTATAATATAAAAATATAAAACTAATTTTAATTAATTGAACTAATCTATAAAACATAAAACATTTTTTTTGTGTTTTTAAGATTATATAAAAAATAAAGATAAGGTACTATTTTTGTATATTTTTTATTTAAATTTATGAAAGATACGTAAACTAAAATAATTTTTTGTAATTTTTATTTTTTGTGACGAAATAAAGTAAAAGAGTCAAAATTAGCTGAAATAGTGATATTAGGCCTAAATTAAATATTTACATGCTAAAATAGGTGAAATTTCGGGGAGGGTCAAAAATCACATGTGTACAAACAACCAAAGCAAATAAGGAGTTAAACATGATATCAACCCTTTAACTTAATTTGAGACAATTCAAAGGAATCAAAGATCGAGATGACTAAAGGGAAATAGTGAGAACTCAATCTAATAAGATGTGAGGAATCCAATTGAATTTATAAATTTGTTAAGATAAAAACAAAATTACTTCACCCTAAAGAATATTACTCTTGTGAAGAAACAGTTATGTACCTCATAAATCAAAATATCCCCGAGCTAATTTGGCTCTCAAGTAAAGGCTAACATATTTGATATTTGAATTAACTTTAGTAACATTAGATCAAACAATTACTTGAATAGCTTATTTGATTGTTTTCCAAATTGATGAAGACGAATGTCAACTCTACAACCAGTACCTTCCCTTTTTAAAATCAAACTTTTAAGAATAGACTAAGAAAGTAGTATAAGATATAAGAAAACTAATATTAAAACAAACCTTCTATACTAATACATAATTCCTACACTACTCGAAGAACACTTAAGATAATAAAATGAACTTTCATGAGCATATTTAGAACTGGAGCAACGTGAACTAGCTTCAACGAATCTTCAGACAAGAAACCAATGCCAATTGAGTCAAGAACTAATACCATTCTTCACATCACATAATATTTTAAAACAAAATAACAAGGAAAGAGAAGAGATGAACCTTAGAATAACCCAAAATGATTCTGAAATTGATTAAACGAGAATCTCCATCACGAAACAGAAGATTAGAACAACAAACTCGACTGAATGATGAACCGAAAACCGAAAACCTCAAATCGATGCCGGCAAACTCGAAAACCCCAACGTGAACTTAAAACCAAACTTCAATCAGAACCCCATTTTTGGAACAAAAATCTGAAAATCAACTGAAGAAACATAGATCTACTTTTGATTTTTTTTGTATTTTTTAAAATTAAGCTATGTCAAGAAATCTGAAAAGGAAACTGAAAACAGAAGGAGAATTTTCCTTTGTAAACTCCTTCCCTTTCTCTTTCTATTTCATTTTTTTTAATTCCCCATCCGTTCCCATTTTTGTGTTCTTGCTAACTGTGTGTGTGTATTTTGTTTGTGGTGGTGAGGAAGCTCGTTGGTGAGGTGGGCAGGGCTTCTATGGTGGTAGACGACGGCGCTGTTGGGATGGAGAAGCAGCGGCGATGGGTGTGGTTCGATTGGAAGGTGGACGTTGTTTTGTGCTGAAGGGGTTACTGAAGATCAGAAAAATGGCTGCTCGTAGATGTGTTCTAGGTCCAAAAGGCTACCTTCTTTTTTGTTTTCTTTTAAGAAGATGAAGCTAGCTCTTGAAATGTGAAAGAGCAGCCAAAATTCGATGGGGGCGGTCTCTTTATAGGAAACGACGGATATCCTCCTTAGTCTTAGATCTATCTTTTTTTGTATTTTGTTGATCCCCCCAATGTATTAAGGCTGTCCCCCCTTTTATGTATAGGTTTAGGTTAGTTTTATAGGGTTTTTTTAGGTTAGGGGTATGGGCCTAGGAGTTATGGGCTTGGAATTATGGGCTAGATCCGGAATTAGGCTTAAAAGTGGGTCGTTTGAGCCCAAATTTTATTCTTTCCCCGCGAACGAAACTAAAAGTACGACCTCATTTATTAATTAGTCCTACTTAAGTAAAATAACTGTTAACATAAGACTGACCATTAAAACAAAACTATTTTTGGTATTTTTCAAGATTAAAAATGACTACAAAACATTAATGAAACTATTTTTTTGTAATTTTTATTTTCTTATAATAAAATAAAGTAGAAGAGTCAAAATTAGTTGAAATAACGCTATTAGGCCTAAATTAAATATTTACGTGCTAAAATATAAAAAATATTAGGGAGGGTCAAAAATCACATGTCTACACTAGTGCGCTTCAGGTAAAAACTTAAAGATAGTAATCGGGTAGTAAGAGATGATAGTCTGTGTCTACTGAATAATACGTGTAACATCTCATCTCGAGGGAGTTACGAAGTATTATTTATGTTGCACAAGGTGATCCTTTAGGCTAAAAAACATAGGACCCCCCCCCCCCCCCAATCTTGTCTTTAAATCAATTATTGGTGTTATTCAAGTACTATTGATAATAATTGCCCAAACTTCTTGTCTTTCTCTCTGTTTATTTGAATAGTTCATATAATTCAAGTTCAGCCAGGACCCATAGTTGTGGACCTCGAAGAGTACCTAACACCTTCTATCCGAGGTAATTTGAGCCCTTACCTGATCTTTGGTGACGCAAACAGGTTAAACCAGACTTATTTGCAAATAGGTGCACTAACGCACCTCAAATCCGTTAGGTGGCGACTCTCTCTTTTAACACCTTCCTTAAAATAGATGTCGCGTGTCAAAACCTGATTTGGTGAGAAAAAGGGGCAGGACAGCATGATGACTCTGCTGGGAATATTTTAGGGTCTTACCATAGCGAACTTGATCTATTTGAATTAGCCTTCTCTGATAAACGTGTCTTTTATTATTTTGCTGTTATATGAACATCATGCTCCCGTTTCCCTTTTATTGCTACATGTACACCCTTTTCCCCGTTTTCCCTTTATTTGAATTCACATTAATATGCATATCTTTGCTCAATTTGGTCATAACATGCGTTTTCATTTAGACTTTTTTTTAAGAATTGCTACATCATGTCTCTCCCACCCTCACTCCCTCCTTTACTTTATTATAATTTCCATATTGCACACACTAACTTCTTCTATATTTTCCTTTCTTTTATGTCTTTACGTTTCATTTAATATTGCATTTACTGTTTTCATCATGCAAAATATTTGACAACATGTTGTTTTATCTTTGCATAAAGCATGCTCCACATCATATTCCACTCGTGCGTAATTAATACCATAGAGGCACTTGATAAGTGTTCGCACTCTTCCTCAATCACCCTTTTACATTTGGAAAGGCTTATTTGCAGTAAAACTAGTTGATCAGCGGTGTAGTTGATGGTTCGTGCCTTACCCTCTCAAGTTGTCCGCTTGAGGGTACCTGTCTAGATTCTTCTAGAAACCCCACTCTAATATTAACTGTGCATGCATCATATCCAAACCTAGTATGGGTTAGAACGTTGTCCGTGTAATAACTCGCTAAGGCAAGCCTTGTCCAAAATCCGCCGGGATTTTCTTAATTCTAATGGATGCAATCATGATCTGTGCATTATTTGGAGAAAACACGCCAATATATTGATCATTAACGTATAAATAGCCAAATACGGAGGGGAAAAGGGCTAACTTTATTTGTTTTGCATAAATGAGGCACGAAGTCCCCCTGTTCGGCATGGTTCAAAATATCCCACCTTTGCTGCTAGATTGGTGGGAAAATCTCTCACCAAGTAACAAAAATCATGTGAAAAGAGTCCTCGGAAATTTACCATCCTTATTAGACATTCATCCAAACAATACATTAATTGAGTCCACCACCATGTTTTGGGATGAGGAGAGAGTTGTCTTCCATTTTGGCAACATAGAAATGACTCCCCTTTTAGAAGAAATAGGAGGCTTCCCTGGGCTCCCATGGGATAGCCCTGGTTTGTTAGTACTGGATAATCGCACCTCTCGAGGTTTCTTGAAAATGATGGGTTTTAGGAAAAATGATGAGTTAGTCTGTCTGAAGAAGTCGTACATACCATTCGATTTCCTTTATGAGCGTTATGGGCAAAACAAGTCATATCGCTTTTATCATGATGAGTTTGCCATCACTTCTTTGGGTTGGACTCACCACTGAGTTTTTGTATTCATTGTCTGCTTTCTGGGGATGTTGGTATTTCCAGTATAGGGAGAAAGGATCCACACTCACCTAGCTATGGTCACTAAGACCTTAATGGAGGGGATTGAGGGGAAAACTTACACTATTGTCCCTATGATTTTGGCTGAGATGTACTGGGCTTTAGACTGTTGCAAAAAGGGGTATATGCATGTCGCGCCCCCTTTTTCTCGCGAAATCGGGCTTGTGACATTTGGGAGGACAACTCGTTCCCTCTTGGGAATTGGGTTTTGGAACTTGAAGAGTCGCCACCTAATGATTAAGTGCATTAGGACACTAAGAAGGGTTTGAGTTTGAAGAACCAGAGTTTGGGTAAGGGCTAGAAATTATCTCGAGGGGAAGGTGTTAGGCACCCCTCAAGATCCACTAGTGTGGTTCCCGGCCATGTTACAATTGTGACTTCACATAATCAGGTAAGCAATTAAGGGCCTCAAATAGAAGGGGATTTTCACATATTATTGCAAACAAATTGAAAGTTTGGAGAGAATAAGGAAAGCAGCAATAGTTCGGACAATAAAACTAGTTAAAAGAAAAAATGGGGTCCTAGGTTTACAAACAATATGGATCATATCAATGCAATATCCGACAATCGCTCCTCAGAAGAGGGGTTGCACGTGGTATTAGCACACCGGTCATCATATCCATATCTACCCTTCCCACCCCGTTAAGGTAGTAAAGCGCATAATGGTGTCATTACTTATTGCATGCTAGTACTCGCCCCAATCCTATCAGTCCCGGGGGCATTTGGGACTACTAGTCCTAAAGGGAAGGGAGATTTGGTTTTCAAAGTTTTAAAAGGATAAAATTCTAGGGCGACAATCAAAACATATAAGGCAGGTATGAGGATAATACATAACAGTTTAAAGGGCTCAAATAGGCTTCCTCATTTAAAGAGACAAATTGTCTAGCATGCCTTACAAGTACTGGTTATGGTCTGAAATCAAATTAAAGCGTGGGATAGGCTATTCATCACATATTTCTCAGATGAGGAGTCCGAATTAGCCTTCCCTGGTTGTAATTTATCAAAGACCGATGAAGTTAATTAATTACCTAATATTTTGCTTAAGTGAGACCTATAGGCATGATATCTAACAGTGCTTGCTCTGATTTTAAAGAAAACTTACAGATTATAGAAAAAACGAAAGTTCCGCAGATTTTAGACAACATTGCAACTGATTTTAAAACTTGAAGATGACATAAGCGAATCTAATTCAAAGGTTACTCCTATAAGCATGATTTCTAGATGTTGTTGGTTTTAAAATGATTATGAAAGTGTAGGCGTCCTATAGACATAGTATCTAGAATGCAATTGATTATTGTTTAACCTATGACTATTTGCCTAATGATAGATGTAAAATGCAGAAATGCAGAAACTATAGGCAGGATTTCTATACGACATGCATGAATGCAAAAAACTATATGCAGGATTTCTATATGTCGTGCATGAATGCAGAAAACTTATAGGTAGGATTTCTATATGACGTGCATGAATGCAAAAAACTTATAGGCAGGATTTCTATATGACGTGCATGAATGCAGAAAACTTATAGACAAGATCTCTATGTATGCAGAGGTGCAGAAAACTTATAGGCAAGATTTATATATGAAATTCATAAGTGCAGAATCCTATACTCAGGATTTCTATATGAAATATAGAAGTGCAGAATTCTATAGTCAGGATCTCTATATGAAATACAGAAGTAAAAACAGGTTGTGATTGCAGGAATAAATACCAAGATCATGATGTCTACCCGGATGCATACATAAGTTACCCTCCCTTTTTTACAAGAACCCCATAAGTTATTACAACATATTACAGACCATAATGAATTAAGAAGAAGGTAAAATTACATCAGAAATTAAGCTACAACCAATGAGCCTAATTCAGACTCAAGGTCCAACAATATGAGGTGAACTAGCTTCCAGGATTAGGTTTCCAAAACCTTCTCTTATTTGGGATGTGTCAAAGTTCCCTAAGAGCCTCGAGGGGACTCTGGGAAGCGCTTACCCAAATATATTGCAGAATTAAGACAGTGTAGTGTGGAAATGCCAGCCCTCAGATGTCCAAGTTCAGAGAGAACTCAAGGTCCCAAAGCAAGGCTCATAAGAGGGGGGGAAGAACTTAGAATCTAAGAGTAAGTGTAAGTGCATAGAGTGGATTTAGGGAAAGCCATGGTAGGCTGGTGGTCATGCCCAGCAATCAGGAGTGCTGGCACACCTCTGACTAGTCTATTAGCCACATTTTGAGAGTTGGGATCCATTGAGGATTAGGTTCAGACCTCAGCAGCAATTTAGATATTGTCAGGCCATGAACCTTAACTCAAACACATAGAAAGGAGTGGGGTATAGAGAGTTCATAACAAACAATAGATACAAAGAGAGAGTAGCATATTCAATACAGAACGTGAACAACAAATAGACAGGAATGTAGCAACTGTAAAATAAACACATAGGGATAGTGCTGAAATCGAAATTAAGTCATACTAGTTTTAGGGAAAAAAATAAGTGAAAGTTGAAGTCTTGTAAACCAAATTGCAAGCAAACGGTACAAAAGCTCTCAGAAGAGAGTAGAGTATTGAAAAAGTATTGAAATTGAAAGGTGTGTGTGCAAAGTATTGAATTTGAAGTGTTGAACTGAAGGTTCCAGGTGTCTAAGTGCAGAAGGGTTGTGCCCCTTTTATAGTGCAGAAAACAAGTAAGAAAAGGTAAGGGAATAGTATGCAATCAATCACGCAGAATCTCCCTTCAATTAAGGGATTCTAATTTCAAACGGGTAGAAGACAATTAAGGAAAGAATTGGATTAAAATATTTTCCAAAGTAGTACATGAAGGGTAAATACACATGGTTTATTTAAGGCAAAAATCCATGGTACATGGTTTGTGAAAAATAAGGAAAAGGAATCAATCAAACAGCTAGGGAAATCAAAATTTCAAGTTCAATTCGAATGAACCAAGTCAGAAAATGATAAAGGAGGTTTAATCAAAGAAAATCGGTAACAATCAATCAAACCCCCATTAGAGGATTTCAGAATCAATCATTAGTTGGTAAAAACCTCTTGAAGGCAGAGTTTCTCATATATAAAACACACAAATAGGTGAATCAAGAAAGAACTGTCATGTTACTTAGAAAAGAGTCTAACATAGAAAGGTTCAGAATCATAAGCAAAGGGATACGATTTCAGTTTGTAGACTCATAATGAGTCTGAGAGTCCAGGGTCCCAAAGTAAAACCCTAGTCCAAGATAAAACTGCGAAAACCCAAAGCCTAGGGTTTTCAACTTTAATCAGAAGCAGAGATGAAAGGGCAGATAAAAGGCTCAGAGGTCTCTTTCAGAGACTCATGAGAAACAAACAGACATGATACACAGTCAAGAGCATGGAGAACACGTTTTGAGAAAAACTCAGAACTTGAACAAGTTTAGAAGAAAAAGTGATACAAACTTAAGAAGCGGTAGATGAAACACATTTAGCAAGAATACGAACAGAGTCCAGTAAAGCAAACAAAATTGAAGAACTTAACAGTAAACACATATAGTATAAGAGTAATGAAAACAAAACAAGGATAATAATGTGAGCACAGGAGTACCATGTATAAAAGAAAAGTAGAAGGACAATACATGCATAGTAAAAAGAAGTCACACGAGCACACATAAAGAAAAGCAGAAGAGGAATCAGAAAGATGTTTTTTGAAAAACCTTTCAGAAACCCTAAATCGAAGACAAACGATTTTGAAAAGAAAATTTGAGGGAAAACACTTTAAATGTCAAGTAAAGCATAGATACAGCACAAATCTAAGCAAATAATCAGAGAAAGAACCTCGAATAGCTTAGGGTTTCGGAGAAACCCTAGAAATGAGAAAGGCTTGGAAGAAGGTCCGATCTTGCGTCGGATGAGTTAGAATCAGGCTCCTAATGCTTGAATATGCCGGAGCATGGCCGGAGAAGCCATAGGACATGCAGATCTGAGAGGGATCTGAAGAGAGCCATCGGAGTCGAGCCTCAAAGCTTCGAACAACCATGGTTTAATGGTGGAGGGGGGTGAGTACATGCCATCCATGGACTGAGAAGCCATGGATTCCGGTGAAGTAATGGTTGAAAAGGGTGGAGGTCGACTAGGATTCCGAAGAACCTTTGAGAGAGTTTGAGAGACGAAGGGATTCAAAGGAAGCTAGTTAGGTGAAAGTGATTAGGGTTAGGGGTGATTGGGAAATTAAAAAGGAAAGGGGGAATTATGGCCGTTGATCAAAATGATCAACGGCCTGGATCAAAAAGGGAAACCGAGCGGGTTTTTTAATTGGGTCATGGGTCGGGTAAAAGATGAAATTGGGTCGGTCCAGCTGGGGGTTAGGATTGGGTTAATTTGAGGGCTAAAATTGAAATGTAAATAGGCTGTAATTGCAATGAAATGAGGCTAAATGTTAATGGCCAGTTTTTCACTTTTATTTTATAAAAATGGTAATAAATGATTTTAAAAGCAAATTAAAAGTACTGAGCCAGTTAATAATACACAAATATTAATTTAAAAATACTGGAACGAATTTTACAATTATAAAATGCTATTAATCTTAAAATAGGCTATAATTTCAATTGTATGCAATTTAGTCTTTTAAATACCAAATAAAATTGTAAAAATATACAAAAATTATTTTAACTATATTGTGGTATAAATATGGGAATAAAATAAATTATCCACCAAAATTGATGATTTTGGGGATAATTATGGATTTTGTACTGCTAAATTGGATAGTAAATTGATTTTAAAAACTCTTCAAAAGATTGGAAAAATACTGAAACACTTGGGTATGCTTATGTATGCATGTATATGCTATTTTGAAAGTATTTTGTGTATAAAAAATATATAGGGAAAAATTGGGTATCAACAATGCATTTCGAGGGTTGCAATCTGTTGATGCAAGTTTGGTTGTTGGAACACCTTCAGAGAGGAGAATACCATCAAGAACTTCCGTGACGACCATGGAATGACCACATAGCCTATCACCATCCCAAGAGAATGACTTTTATCCCAAACAGGTTTGCGCAACTAGAAAATGTTGTGAGCTGGGTATATTTCTTCAACAATTTGACTGATGACAGGGTACATTGGATGCCGAATGGTTCCCTAGCAGTGAATTCATCATCAGGTCGAGAGATACTTCTCATATAGTGCTAATCGGATTAAGGGGAATCTATCCTTATGCTCCTATCAGGGTTATGAGGCAAGCTGGGAGAAAGCAGGTTATACCACGAGTTTCTAAAATGGTTCAGTACAAAGCGGACTTCCACGGGAATGCCATTCCATTCAAGTTCTAAGCAAAACACATGTGGCATCAAAAGATCATTGTGGAGAAAGATATTATTGAGCCAGATCGGTATCATACTGGCCATGTGTATTTTTATCCATCATGGTTGGTAGAATATATAGCAGGGGATGTCAAACCAGAGATTAATCTAAAGAATAGGGTTATGGCAACACTACTGAAGCACAAGTCAAATATGTTGCGCAAAAGGGTTTTCGAGTCTGAAGCCAGGCATTTGTAACAACATAAAGTAGACATGGAAGCAATCAACGAGTGGAAAGAAATTGCTGCTAAATCAATATAGAGCCTAGAATATTTGGAGCAGGGATTGATGGAGCTTGAGGGAAAGATGAGGAAAAGGATCTCGGACTGTCAGAATGCAGAGGGCAACGAAGGAGGGCATCTAGCAAGGGCATATCTGCTGCTGGATATGTGCGACCTGGGGAATCTGATCGATGGAGCAAAGAAGGTCAAGCATGGAGATGGTCCCTCTGGGACCAAATACATTAGGAATGATGTTTTACATGCTTTCTAAACTCGTTTTAGACTTTGGTTGTAATAAAGCAAATGCCATGAGTGACTCTTTATAATTATTGTCGTTTTAGTAGAGATTTCGTTCATTTATCATATTAATGAAATGACAAGTCTGGGACCAAATACATTAGGAATGATGTTTTACTTGCTTTCTAGACTCGTTTTAGACTTTGGTTGTAATAAAGCAAATACCATGAGTGACTCTTTATAATTATTGTCATTTTAGTAGAGATTTGGTTCATTTATCATATTAATGAAATGACATAGTTATTGGCATTGATTTTCTCCAAATCTATATGTCGCTTAGTCCTACCTCGGGCACAATGAGGTCCCCAAACTAGGACGTGAATTTATAATTCTGCAATATGTGTTTAAATACTGCAAATATCCTTTTAATACTCCTTACTAACTTGTTTACCTTTTTATTTTTCTTTTTTTCTTTGTTTATTCCCATCCATAAAGGTTGGTTCGTGCACACTGACATCATCAGCATGTCATACCAGATCTAGAGGTCCTCCACCAACTCCTCCTCTAAGTGATCCTAAAATCAAGGGAAAAGCCAGAATGGATGATATGAGCGGTATCAAGAAAAACAACGCTACGCATGTAGAAAATGTCGAGACTTTGGATGGTCGGAGTACTCCGGCACAGAATGATTTGGTCTTACGATTGGAACAGAAAATAATGGAGCTACAAGGGAAACTTGAGCAGGTCTGAAACTTGTGTAACCTTTCCCTTACCTTGAATGTTCCCAACAGCAACCAACAAAATTCCCAAAATCCAGCATCTCCCCAGAACACACAAAACCAACAAAATCCTCTCGCACCTCATCAGAAGGTCACACTTCCTCAATATCTTAATCCTCCCCCAGTACCGACCCCTCCACAACATCATCACCATCCGACCAAGTATCCAAAAACCACCACCTACCACACTCCTCAAAACGCACCACAACTACCCCTGATCCCCAAAACTCAACCAACGACCATTACTATACCCAAATTCCTGGAGTCCATCAAAGCAACCCCATATACATGGAAATCTTACTCTACACTCCACAACAAACCTTGTACACAATGGAGTCCATCGAGAAGGACCTGCTCATCAAGAACATGGGAGAGGAGCTCAAGAAACTTACTTGTCGAGTCCAAGGTATTGAAGACGATAAAGGCATTGAAGGTTTGAATTATAAGGATTTGTGTATTTAGCCGGACGTAGAACTACCAGAGGGTTACAAACCTCCTAAGTTCGAAATATTTGACGAGAGAAGTGATCTGAAGGTACACTTGAGAACATATTGTGACAAGCTCGTAGGGGTTGGTAAAGATGAAAGAATCTGCATGAAGTTGTTCATGGGAAGTCTCACATGAGACACCTTGTCCTGGTACATCAGTCAAAACCCAAAGAAATAGGTTAACTGGGTAAGCATGGTGTCAAATTTTATGGATCGGTTCAGGTTCAATACAGAAAATGCGCCAGACATCTTCTACATTTAGAATCTTAAGAAGAAGCCAACAGAAAATTTCTGCGAGTATGCTACTCGGTGGAGGTCTGAAGCTACGAAAGTAAGGCCAGCACTAGAAGAAGAACAGATGAATAAGTTCTTTGTCCGAGCTTAGGATCCGCAATATTAAGAGAGACTAATGGTTATTGAGAACCATAAATTTTCTAACATCATCAAGTTAGGAGAAAGAATAAAAGAGGGAATCAAGAGCGGAATGGTGACAAATTTTGAGGCACTCCAGGCTACAAACAAAGCCTTATCATCGGGCGGTATTTCTAAAAAGAAGGAAGTAGGGGCAGTGATGGTAGCCCAAGGTCCAAAGTCTAATCTCACATACCAAACACCCCCACCCACATATCAGCCTTCGCCTCCCAGATACCACCAACCTACTGCCGCTTACCATACTTATAACACCCAGCCAACACACTACCACTCCCCACCAGCCTGCCAAAATTACCATAAACCTAGACCAAATTCTGATCGCAGACCACCCAGACAATACACCCCGATTTCTGAACCCATCGACCAATTTTATGAAAGAATGAAGGTTACCGGTTATGTCACTCCCATTCCTGTAGTTTCCATGGAAAACTCCTTTCAGTGGATCAATCCAAACAAGACATGTGCCTCCCACTCGGGCATGAAGGGTCATACTGTCGATGAATGTTAAACTTTGAAGGATAAGATCCAGACGTTGATTCACACCAAGGTTATACAAGCAAAAGTGGCCGTACCTAATGTATGCAATAATCCCCTCCCAGATCACAGGGGTGAGGGGGTAAATGTGATCGAAACTGATAAAGAATGGGATTCGGAAGGATCCATCGGGCTTATTCGTGAAGGGGATAAAACTAAAATACCTCCAGCCACTCTCACACCTATTGTGGTGCAGATTCAGTCATAGATTGAGGTTGAAGTAGCTGCACCGACTCTGTTTGAGGTTGAAGTAACAACACCCTCAGCCGTACCAACTTTGAAGTAGAAGTGACCATACCCTTCACCGTGACGGTAGCACCTATTCCGTCCTTTAAGTCTAATGCCATACCTTGGGACAACGCTGCGGAAGCAAGAAAGAAAGGAAAGGGGAAAATGGAAGAAACCAGTATAGCACAAGGTGTGACCAGAACTGGTAGGGTTTACAAGCCCGAGCATTTGGGAGGAACAAGTAAAGAAACCGCTCCCAAGAAGCCTATCATTGAAACTGACCCGGATGATCTTTGGAGAAAGGTGCAAGCAAGAGAGTATTTTGTGGTTGATCATCTGAACAAAACCCCAGCTCAGATATCCATTCTATCACTACTACAAAATTCTGAGGCGCATAGGAATGCCTTGATGAAAGTGTTGAATGAAGCTTATGTACCCAATAACATTACTAGTGGAGAGATGGCCAATATGGTAGGACAAGTGTTAGAAAGCCACAAGATCACTTTTCACCAAGACGAGCTGCCACCGGAAGGACTGAGTCACAATAGGGCACTACATATCACAGTGCAATTCGAGGACAAATTCATCGTCAAGGTCCTGATAGATAGGGGTTCGAGTCTCAACATTTGTTAATTGACTACTTTGAAGAGATTGGGTAAAGGTTTGCATTAAATTTGAGAAGGAACTATGAACGTGAAAGCATTCGATGTGTCCCAAAGGGCCACAATCAGGGAGACCAACCTCTGTTTGTAGATGGGCCCGACTTGGCTTGACGTTGAATTTCAAATATTGGACATATCCACCACATACAATCTGCTATTGGGACAACCTTGGATATATGCTGCTGGGGTCATAGCCTCCACTCTACACCAGGCCGTAAAGTTTGAATGGAATCATCAGGAAGTAATCATCCACGGGGACGGAAGCAATCCCATTTATACCAATCAGACTGTTACGATCGTCGAGAATACAAGGAAGTTAGGTGGACAAACGTACCATCGCATCGAGCGCGTCAATGCAATTGAGAAAGACAAATGGTGGAGTAACAAGATCGAAAGCATATTGTTATGGAGAAGGTATAAACCCGGCAAGGGTCTCGGCAAGAATCTCCAAGGGATTACCAAGCCGATACAGTTAAAGCGTCATGATACGACTTTTAGACTTGGATATCAGTACACCTGGCAAGATTACAATGATTGGTTGCTGCCATGGCGTGGTCCTTATTACCTTCTTGAACAACCAATATCACATTTGCACCAGACATTTCAACAAACTGACATGATATGGGGATCCAAAGAAGATGAAGCTTTAGCTGGCCTAAGGAACCTATTTTTGGACGACGAAGACATGGATAGCAGTGCAATAGTTGAGGAGGAGGAGGAGGAGGAAGACCTTACAATTCAGACCATGGAAAAAGGAGTTGTTCTGAAGAACTGGACTGTTGCACCGTCCCGGGCCCGTCGAGTTCCTAGGTAGCCTGGCAATTAGCATAATCTATTTTAAAAGCAATTTTGAGCATTTAAGACATTTTTAGTATTTTGTTTTGAGTATATTTTGTTTTGAAATAGTTGCTTGAGTCATCGAGCCGTACTTGTTTTGATGTTTTCAAGATTTATTTAATGCATTGGTATTTTTATTCATTATTATCCTTTACGTTTTCTCTACAGCGTTATTATTACTTATCCTGATGAACCTACGATTGTGACATGTAATGAGACAACTCAACATAGTGATAGTGATTCAGAGGATCTGGAAGACGATGTAATACCTGAGGAAATTGTTAGAGAAGTGGAAAATTTTGAAAACAAACCTAGGTCTAACTTGGACGAAACTGAGACAGTTAACTTAGGATATTCCGAATCAGTCAAGGAAACCCGTATAAGTAGTCACCTATCACCATCAAAGAAAGAAGAGTACATTAAGTTCCTAAAAGAGTATGAAGACATCTTTACATGGTCTTATGATGATATGACTGGTCTGAGCACATCCATAGTGGCTCACAAGTGACCCGCCAATCCCATGTACCCGCCAGTGAAATAGAAGCTCAGAAAATTCAAGCCAGATATGAGTTTGAAGATAAAAGAGGAAGTCACTAAGCAAATCAAAGCCAAGGTTCTCAGAGTGGTTGAATATCCAACCTGGTTAGCCAATATCGTGCCGGTTTTGAAGAAAGATGGGAAGGTTAGGGTATGTGTCGATTATCGGGATTTAAACAGAGCAAGTCCCAAAAATGATTTCCCATTGCCCAATATACGCATAGTGCTCAACAACTGTGCCAAGCATGAGCTCCAGTCTTTTGTGGATTGCTTTGCGGGATATCATCAGATCTGGATGGATGAAGAAGATGTCGAGAAGACAGCCTTTATTATGCCATGGGGAGTGTATTGCTATAAAATGATGCCATTTGGTCTAAAGAATGCTGGGGCCACTTATACGAGAGCCATGAAAACCATTTTCCATGACATGATACACAAGGAGATAGAAGTATACGTGGATGACATCATCACAAAATCCAAGAAAGGTGCAGATCATATAAAGGATTTGAGAAAGTTCTTTGATCAGCTTCGAAGGAATAATATGAAATTGAACCCCACAAAATATGCTTTTGGGATCCCTACCAAAAGGTTCTTAGGATTCATTGTCAGTCGTCGAGGAATAGAGCTAGACCTGTCAAAGGTCAAGGCTATCCAGGACTTGCCACCTCCAAAGAACAAGAAATATGTGATGAGCTTCTTGAGGTGTCTCAATTACATCAACCACTTTATAGCACAATCAACCGTGATCTGTGAGCCGATTTTCAAAATGTTAAAGAAGGATGTTACAATGAGTTGGACTGAAGACTGCCAAAAAGCGTTTGACCAAATCAAGGAATATTTGTCCACACCACCAGTCCTAGTCCCCCCAGAACCTGGGAGAGCTCTGCTACTCTATTTGTCTGTACTAGATGGGGTTTTCGGTTATGTCTTGGGATAACACGACAAGATAGGGAGAAACGATCAGGACATATACTATCTAAGTAAGAAGTTCACAACCTATGAAGCATGATATTCTTTGCTGGAACACACCTGTTATGCCCTGATGTAGATAGCTCAGAAATTGAGGCACTACTTTGGTGCCTACACTACATATCTCATATCAAGGATGGATCTTCTGAAATACATTTTCCAAAAACCCATGCCTACAAGGAAACTAGCAAAATGGCAGATACTGTTGAGTGAATTTGACATTGTCTATGTGACTCAGAAGGCGGTCAAGGGATAGGCATTAGCAGATCATCTTGTAGAAAATCCTATAGGAGGAGAAAACGAACCTCTGAAAATGTATTTTCCCGATGAAGAAGTATCATTTGTAGGAGAAGATATCAGCGGAACTTACGACGGTTGGAGAATGTTCTTCAATGGGTTGCAAATTTCAGAGGAGTGGTTATTGGAGCCGTTTTGGTGTCAGAGAAAGGTCAACATTACCCGGTATCCACAAAACTTAGGTTTTCATGCACCAACAATATGACAGAATACGAGGCTTGCATCTTGGGGCTCAATTTGGCCAAAACCCATCCACTCAGATGCAGTCAAAAGATACTATGTTTAGGATTATTTACATTTCTTCACTTGGTGTAACTGAACTATGCTTGACCTGATTCCCATTTGAGAGGGGATATGTAGGCAGCCCTGTGGGTTCGGTCACATCTTAATAAAATATTCATTTTCCCCATGGTCAGAAACTAGGGCAGAATTTTGAGGAGGACCCCCAAAATTCCGGAGCAAGTCCATCCAATTTCATCATATGTGGAACGGCTGAAGAATCGATTATTAAACTGGGGCAAAATTTTGAGGAGGACCCTCAAAATTCTAGTGCAAAGAAGTCGCAATATCTCTAAAAGTGTCACAGTCATTGGTTCATCTAATTTACTTGATATTGCATACTGCTATGTTTTTAAATAACTATATTTATCAAATGCATGCATATTTTTTGAAAACATTATTTTTATGGTTGCCAGATGTTACCAAGGGTAACTCAAACATGATCTCCAAAGAAAAGCAAAGCAAAGCAAGCACGCGAAGGCACGAAGTAACCTTCCTTACAAAACTCACGATTTTTCTTTAAATGCAAGCACAATGAACATAACAGGAGTATTCGCAGATACGCACATATCAAAATTACTATCTTCATAACGACAAAATTGCCAAACGCAAACATGTCTCCAGATAAGAAATACTCTGCTATTACTCATTGTCTTTTCTTTGCATGAGACTAAGCCTTGTCTCATATTCTTGAATGAGGCTAAGCACCGCCTTGTATAAAGCTAAGCATTACCTTTCTTCACGTGAGACTAAGCATTGTCTCCTATTTCCATGAGGCTAAGCCCTCCCTCCCTAATTGCATAAGGCAAAACACTGCCTTCCATTGCATAAGACTAAGCCCTATCTCCTTTAATTGCATGAGAGTAAGCATTGTCTCCCATTTTTGCATGAGGCTAACCCTTGACTCCTCAATTGCATAAGGCTAAGCATTACCTTTCC
The DNA here is from genome assembly GCF_000715075.1 of Nicotiana tabacum. Lineage (NCBI taxonomy): Eukaryota > Viridiplantae > Streptophyta > Magnoliopsida > Solanales > Solanaceae > Nicotiana > Nicotiana tabacum. The sequence goes on from NC_134087.1 coordinate 118,095,157, forward strand.
CTACATGAGACTAAGCCATGTCTCCTTTAATTATATGAGACTAAGAATTGTCTCACATATTTGCATGAGGCTAAGCCCTGCCTCCTCAATTGCATAAGGCTAAGCATTGCCTTTCCCTGCATGAGACTAAGCACTGTCTCCTAATTGCATGAGACTAAGCATTGTCTCCTATTTTGCATGAGGCTAAGACCTGCCTCCCCAACTGCATAAGGCTAAGCATTGCCTTTCCCTATATGAGACTAAGCACTATCTCCTATTTTGCATGAGGCTAAGCCATGCCTCCTTAACTGTATAGGACTAAGCATTGTCTCTCATTTTGCATGAGGCTAAGCCCAGCCTCCTCAACTACATAAGGCTAAGCACTGTCTTTCATTGCATGAGACTAAGCCTTGTCTCCTAATTGCATGAGACTAAGCACTGTCTCCCTTTCTTGCGGAAGACTAAGCCTTGTCTCCTTTTCTTGCATGAGACTAAGCATTAGCTCCCATTTTGCATGAGGCTAAGCCCTGCACCCTCAATTGCATAAGGCTAAGCATTGCCTTTCCATTGTATGAGACTAAGCCCTATCTCCTTTTCTTGCACGAGACTAAGTATTGTCTCCCATTCTGCATGAGGCTAAACCCTGCCTCCTCAATTGCATAAGGCTAAGCATTACCTTCCATTGCATGAGACTAAGCCCTGTATCCTTTTCTTGCATGAGACTAAGAATTGTCTCTCATTTTGTATGAGGCTAAGCCCTGCCTCCTAAATTGCATAAGGCTAAGCATTGTCTTTTATCGCATGAGACTAAGCCTTGTATCCTTCTCTTGCATGAGACTAAGCATTGTCTTCCATTTTTTCATGAGGCTAAGCCCTTCCTCCTCAGCTACATAAGGCTAAGCACTGCCTTCCATTGCTTGGGACTAAGCCTTGTCTCTTAATTGCATGAGACTAAGCACTGTCTCCCTTTGTTGCATGAGGCTAAGCCCTGCCTCCTTAACTACATAAGGCTAAGCTCTGCCTTTCCTTGCATAATACCGAATGCTAGGCTACTTGAAATCTAGAACTTTATTTTTGCTTTCCTGGGGCTAAGCTCTGCCCCAATCTTATGCAAGACTAAGATTTGTCTTGTTTCGCTTCTCATATGACCCAACATCATGTCTTCGCATCTCATTGGCTGAAAGATCGCCATCTTATCCAAACGCATCATAGTCTGAAGGCGTCATCCTCATAGCCTGAAGACACCATGTCATGGCCTGAGGATCTTTCAATATTGCACATCATTATTCAAAGGCGTCATAGTTTAGAGGCACCATTCTCATGGCCCGAGAACATCATTTCATGGCCTGCGAATCCCCTATCACATGATTTATGGCCCAGGATGTCATGGTCTAAGGACATCATCCTCACCGTCCAAAGACAACCTTCAAAGTTCAAAGGGAATTTGCATCATGTTTAAATTCTTGCAATAACCCATATATATTTACATGCATTGTGTTTTAAGTTTTGCAAGTAATTCAGGAAGTAACCATTCTTCAAATAGGAGAAATCCTCGCTCTGGTTTCCTTTCACGACATTCACATCCTGTAATTGTTTAAAACATAAACGACCACCATCAATTACCCACTTTTTACTCTATGACCGTTCAGATACATCTGTAACATCTCACATTCACATTCATGACTTCGCATAAATTCATCCGACACTTCCTACCCAAAAGAACCCTTTCTGAAACGTAAGACCATTCCTACAGCAACTCCATCGGTTTCGTCCACCGTTGGATCCAGAACTACACACGGCCTGATTCCTATAATGTCAGGGATATGTAGGCAACTCAGGAACCAGGGTTCAGACCCATTTTTTCTAAATCACATCATCCCACATTCAATTCGGCCAAAATCGATCATCATTTTCTTTACCCGACAATTCTTTCATCATTCTCGGGTAAAGAGGGGCAGCTGTTGATACCCAATTTTGCCCTCATATTTTTTTAAAATATATATACACATTCAAAACATCAATTGGCATCATTATTTAGTTCAACATGTTCTGCTCCTATGTGTTTGTTAGATAACCTGCCTATATGACCTGAGTGTTTAATTCGTTCAACATATTCTGCTTCTATATGTTTGTTAGAAATCATGCCTATAGGACTTTGATTGGCTAATTCACTATTGTTATTACAATTGCTCACTTAGGACACATGCCTATAGGAGCTAAGTTTAAAAAATCAGTTTCAATTGCTAATTGTTAGAAATCCTGCCTATAGAGTAATACCACTAGCCTTAAAGTGTTAATATCGAATTTTCCAAACACTACATCATTGCTTAGCTCTGCCACTATTAGAAAGCATGCCTATAGGATCAAACTGGGTAATTCTGAGTATTTCCAATGGTTGTCACTACCAACTACTATGTAAATCACCTAGAAATCATGTGTATAGGTTTAATCACTTATAATTTATAATTTTAATAATCATCATGCAATACCAGATTCCTAAAACTACTGTATGCAGTGAAATCAGGGGGATCTATTTCCCGCTATTAAGGTACATTCGGAAAGTCATGTCGGCATCTCGAGGCTGTGGGTTCACGATCGAGCTCCTTCCCTCGAGGATCGTCCGCGACCCTGCAGAGACTCCGAGGATAAGGGATTTGTCCACGACCCAATGAAGGTTACGAAGACGGTGGACTCCCGAGGCAAGTGGCTAGAGTCAATAGGCACTATTACCATGCCTAGTCGTCCCATCCCCACGTCTTTACATTCAATACACTTTGTACTATATGGTATTACCTTTCCTATATAAGGGGAATCCATGCCACTTTGTAAGGGGCTTATGTTGCTCCATTTTCTCTGTAGGGCACTGCTGTTGCTCCATTTTCCCCATAAGTGCAATAATATCTCTCTCTCTCTTTCGTTTCTATACTTGTTCATTCTCACTGGCCCGAGGTCACCTTGATATTCATCGCTTTCTTACTTGTTATTCATCATATAACTTAGTATTGGCCATAAAGAGTCTTGTTTAATTATATCCTCAACTGTTAGACTATCCCCGATAGCTTGATCTCAACCCCGATGTCGACCCCGAGGTCCCCCATCGACCCGGCCTATACCCGGGCAGAAGGCCCTTCGGTTCGATTACTACCTTGTTTCAACTCGCATTTAATCTTTAAACTTCATATTATTAGCATCAACTGCTCTAACAACTAGCTCGGGAATAGATCACGTATTTTTAGAATCTCATTTACAAATTTAATTATTGTTACCATTTTCACGGTAAACAGTTTGGCGCCCACCGTGGGGCTAAAAATAATAGTGATTATTTCCTTGTTGGTTTCATTGCACAAACGCACATTATCCTTCACACTTTTTCTTGTCCGAGATCCTTTGATTTCAGGTCAAAATGTCCGGCTCAGTAAACGGACTCGAGAACGATAACCTCGAAAACCATGGGGAAAATGGCGTGGTTGTCCCAATCACCGGAGCACCACTACAAAATTTCGATAACGCGCCCGGACCGATTCTAGTGGATGTGGACTCACAGGATGCGCATCAGGTCGATGAGGCCTTGCACACTGATGGGAGCATTCAGCATATCGACTAACAGGAAGCCCAACAAACCCCGGCTCGGGAAACACAGGAAGTTAGCCTTCACGATATTTTTAAAATGTTGCAGGCACAGCAGTTGGCTTTCGCTCATCTATAGAGCCATCCGAAGACTCCTAGTACAGTAGCACCGAAAACAGCTCCCTACGCCGAACGAGTACCCGAAAGATCAAGCAACAACAGATCGATAATAGACCCTGCCATAGCGAAGATGCTTGGGATCTCTCCAAAAGGATCGAGTCATGTTCGTAGAGGTTCATGTGACAGTTCTCCCTCGGGGAAGCGGTCTCGGAACCCACTTCACAAAAATTCGGAACGCCGAAACTCTCTAGGTGTGACAGGACCTCAGATCCTGACGAGCGCACCACCGCTTACACATGCACGAAGAAAGGCATTGACCTTCAAGATGATAACTTCGAGCCCATCTCGTTGAAGAAGTTTGGGGAAACCATGATGTGGCACCGCAGCCTAGCGCCTAACCTCACAAACTCGCTTACCGGGCCAGCATGTTCCTCCGCAGAAGCACATGCTGATGCCATCAAAGCAGTAACGGAAGATCCCAGCATATCAAAGGCCGAACAAAGAGAGAATGAAACATCACAGGAAGTCACGCCTCATCCCATGATAGGACGAATAAGATCGCTCCCGGTTTCGGATGACTGGGCAAACCAGGCCCTCGCCCAAAGTTTAAACGAAGCATGCCCGACGATTTCGGGTCATTTCAAATGAAGCTTAATCAGATACCCAGCAATGACCTGGTCGAATGCCCGTACCTAGTACCTGCCACGAATCAGGGCCACGAACAACAGTCCGGGAGCCTTTATGGGCTCGGTATACCCAAGCAGGCTCCTAGCAAAGAAACTAATGCCAAACAGATGGAGGTACCATCCATGCGCCGCGAATGGGAGGAACGCTACAAGATGCAACCTAACTCGCAACGGTAAGGAAATAGTTTGAGGGCAACGTCCTCGAGGAACCTTCAGTGGAATCGGATCTGACAAGGAACAACCGGCAGAGGAACCACGCTCAGCGGAGTACGATTTCAACATTGCTATACCAAATATCATGATCACCATAAGCGAAACTAGGGACATCGAACGGCTCAGGCCTATTCAACCAAGACCCTTTCAAAGGAACCACAACCCGGCACGGGGACCGCAGGGCACGTGCGGCAACGGGGTCAAAATTGCCACCATCTCAGAGGGACGACAGCCGTGCTACTCACTAAAAATCACCGTCGAGTAGCATTGAACGGTCAGGCTCGAATCCAGCCCCAAGGGAGGAGGGCAACCAAGGAGGATGAAACGAACAAACCACGACATATTACCACAATAGCGAAGGAGCGACGACACCCTCCGGGGACTCATAAAATGGGAAGTAAAAATGTTCGTCGTCAGGAAAAAATGGGTCCAGGGAAATATTTCAAAGGACACCCTTACACCTAGGGAAAAGGGCACCGAGACTCCGCCCCGACATCACACTAACGCATTGGCAAGCCTTTCCCTCATTTGATCTATTTTGAATAAAACATGTGTTCATGAATTCAGGTGGTTCGGTCACATGCAATAACGATGTCGGACCAAAGTCAGTGGGGCGGTCCGAACTAATGAACCAAATCGCCCCCGCATCCTGAATCCCCGGCGAATTCCAAATGACAAATCGCCACAAAGACCATTCTCTTGATATAGCCCGTCTGAGCTCGGGTCGGGACGTCGAGCTTTGTACCATCAGAGGAGGCGCAAAGCACGGGCGTCTTATTCAGACGACCGCCAGCACACCACCTAGAGACAGCGTCGGCCCCATTTCGCCAAAAGAATGAAACCCCTCGCAAAGGGCAGAACTAAAATATGTCGACAGAAAGCAATATGCGACAAGAGGAAATTCTTCGCCATCTGGCACATCGCTGCATCAATGCCCCCACCCTCGGAGGGATTAAAGGGTAAGCAAACCACATCTTCGGCCAAGCCTGACAAGACATAGCGGGGGGCCGTATCAAGACTCACGCCTCGAAAGAGTAGGAACATACCAAATCTCAAAACGTCGCCTACACATCTCGCGGTGAGGAAGAACTACTTTACTCCCTTGTTATTTTTTCACTAACCTATATGCAGACAACTGGCCAGGATATTCAGAGGTTCTAACTCTACCCAGAGATCCCTAGGCTCTAAAAAGGGGCCCATCGCGCTTTTTCCCCTCAATCGGACTTCTGCCCCGAAGAGGGCCTCATCAACAAGATTATTAGCAGAGCAGCATACCCCTAGAAGAGAATCCAATAAGATCGTTGGCCTTCTCCTACAGTCCAACAACGAGGGGTGATCTTCTTCTAAGGGCAACGTCCCCTCGGAAGGACCGGGAAACGACAGACTAAGTCTCAATAGGGAATTATGTACCGGATCTAATGGTCCGAGAAACCGAGCCCGCACGAGCCGAGCTCACGACAGTGAAACAATGTATGTCTACACCAAGCAATAAAAGGATATCTTTTCAACATCTTATTCTCCAAACAAGAAAATCTCAAGTATACCCCCGATAGGGGCCCCTCTATCAAATGCATCCCGAAGTACTGGGAGACTTAACGTCAACAATTTGGCACCCGTACGACCCCAGGGTCGGAACTTCGGGCTCATAAAACCCCTACAAGGCAACTCCGAGCTCAAAAAAGCGGTCTTCACACTTAAACAAATTCGATGACTCGGAGATTGTCATTAATCGCCATGCTCTGGAAAACACGAAACTGTAAGACCACTAGCGGGAAGACTCGGCGTAAACAGATTTATTCTATATTACAACAAAAAATTGTAATACCTCAACAGGCATGACAAACTATAAGACCTCAACACGCATGAAAATCCCGAAGTTTAGGTTATACGATGCATTTGTAAGAATCCTGAAAGGGCATACCCTCGGTGTAGATGCCTAAACTATTACTCGGGATCAAAAATGGCTCCGGCCAAACATATACGACTACGGTCAAAACGGCTGATACAACCAAATTAACGCGACTCGGGGACGCCCGACCGTCGCTAAACAAAATCGCAGGCCACTACTTCGAATATACTTTAGAATGAACTGATTAAAATAGGCTTCCCTCAATAGGCAAAAACGAGCTCCGACCATGTCGGCTCCAAATCACAAAGGCTTCGACCTACTCAGCCTATGAGCTATGAACCTTCCGAGGTGCTCGAAACATCGCCGATAATGACTTGAAATCGAGGTTCTTCTAGAATCGACGACGGGTCAGGCAAAACTATTTTAAAAGACCTTAACGAGCGGAAAACAAAGTCTACAAAAAAAGCCCACAGGCAAAAACAGCATAAGAGCCATTGTCGCTAGCTAAGCAAGCCTCTGGGCCACATATTAAAAGGTATCTATGACCAAACAGTGTAAGAGCCATTGTTGCCGGCTAAAAAATTGACAACTTGAGGATTAAAATGAGCTCGAATCGTAACCCGATTCGAAGACCGGAAGCAAAATAGTTAAATATGCAAGCCTCCGGGCCACATATTGAAAGGTCTCAACGACCAAAACTGCGTAAGAGGCACTATCATTGTCTGCCCATGCAGGCAGGAAAAGAACCTGAGGGTCAATTGAAGCTCGAGTCGCAACGCGACTTGGAGACTGGACCTAAAATGGTTAAACTACAATATGCCTAAGGGCACGGCATAAATGCCACTATCGCCAGCCGAGTGAGCCTCTGGTCTATGCGCCTATAAGGTCACTTCGACCCGAAGCACAAAAGGCCATCATTACCCGCCCATGTAGACAGGAAAAGAACCTGAGGTCAATTGAAGCTCGAGTCGTATCACGACTCAGAGACTGGACCCGAAATAGTTAAACTGCAACATGCCTAAGGGCACAACATAAATGCCACTGTCAACCAGCCGAGTGGGCCACCGGGTCACGCACCTGTAAGGTCACTTCAGCCCGAAGCACAAAAGGCCATTGTTGCCCACCCATACAGGTAGAAAAGAACTTTAGGGTCAATTAAAGCTCGGATCGCAACGCGACTCGGAGACTGGACCCAAAATAGTTGAAACAACCAAACGCCCAAGGGCAGGAAATAAAAACCATCATCGCCAGCCCGGACAAACGCTAAACTCGAGGGTAAATTAAGCTCGAGTCGGATCCCGACTCGGAGATTGAAACCGAAGACGGTTAAAGTATGCAAGCCTAAGGGCAAATTTGAGATCGAATCGACCCAATTGAAACTCCAAAGAGCAAAAATACAGAAGATACAAGTTGCGGTGTTCCCCCTCTTATTGCTACATATTGACGACGAAGCGCAACCTCAGCGTGCGTCGTATAATGAAAGCTATATATACACAACAAAGAAGGCAGGGAATGATCATTCCACTTTTCTCTCCTCCTCATCGTCCTCAGCATGGGACAGTAGAAACTTGGCATTGTACTCCTCTCCTTTGGCTTGCTCGATCTCCCCCGAGAGATCAAAGCCCCTGTCATGAATCTCCTCAAGAATTTCCCTCCGGGATCTACATCTCACGTACTCCTTGCTATTGTTGGCACGATCGAGGGTCTTCTGTAACCCAGCTTTAGCAGTGACGGCACTCTTCGAATAAGCCGCCATTTTCTGTCCCGCCCTGGTATTATTCATCACAACCTCGGCCTGGACATTCACCACCTCAATTTTCGCCCTTGAAAGCTCGGATGAGAGTCTCACAATCATCTTCGCCTGAGTAGAACCATTCGCATGTGCAGCCTGAATATGCGCCTCAAGAACGGAAGCCCCGACCTGAGCCCTCTCTTTGGCCTTAGAATATGCATTTACATGCGCCTATAGCTCGATGAATTCACGTTTGGATTTGCCAACCTTGCCCCAGAATTGTTCCAGCTCATCCGCCTTATCCTTCAACTGAAACAGCAACACGTCAAGATAGCGAGACAAAAAGGGAATACAGGCCAGTGCGAGATGCAGGATACATGTTTCTCTAAGAGGGCCTCCCAGGCCCGACTCCGGTCACCTCATGCCGTAAAGAGATGAGCTCATTTTCCTTCGCCATACAAACAAGTTTGAGGGATTTCTCCCTATCTCGAGCATCCCGCAACGGGGCGTCGCAATGAAGCAGTTTGGCTTTGAGCCTGTCAAAAGCCTGAGAAAGAAAGCCAGGTAAACAAAAAGAAAAGAGAGGAGCGCAGGGCCAGAACAACCTTACAGCGGCCAAAACTCACCATAAGGCCAAAGTGCTGAGCCTCGTCGAAGGCCGAAGCAACATCCGACGATGCACCAATCCCGGAAGATTGCCGGTCGACCGACTCGCTTCCCATTAACCGCTGCGAAGAAGGCACCTCACCACAGGCCTTCTCGTACCCCGGGGCATCTTTCCTTTTTCCGGTATTCCTTGACCTGGGGGCCAACAATCTATCCTCCTCCCTCAGGGGATTCGACCTTGCTTCGAAAAGACTCCCGGCACCTGCAACAGATAAATCAAATGAGCCATCAAGAAGGAAGCCACCCCTTAGAGGGGGCAAGATGCCAGACACCCACTGTGATGTTTCGCCTCCCATCTCCCTTTTGATAGATCTCGCCTCCGGCGCCTATCGTAGGCCGAGAAAGCTGCTAGCTTACAAGACCATTCAGCTAAATCAGGGATCTCGCCGGGCAACCAATGAGTTGCTATAAACAAAGAACAGAAAGATATCGTTACGGGGCCAACCCCATGCTGAGTTAAAAGACAGTTCAAACGAAGCACTTACGTGTGAGGTTCCATCTCTCAGGGAACGACGAAAATTCTCTAGGGATAACATCGTTCGTCCGGATTCGAACAAACCAATTCATCCATCCGCGGTCCTCATCCTCCTCGCTGTCGATCACAGGAGCTCGGGTGGATCTACGCTAAAGAGCAATCAGGCCCCGATAGCGCAATGGTTGATACAACCTCACAAGGTGGCTGAGGGTGAATTCTATCCTGGCCCTGTCAGCAAAATATCTCATCGACTGCACTATTGTCCAAAGAAAGGGATGAACCTGCACCAATGTTACTTGATATCTCCTACAGAAATCAAGCATGACCCGGTCCGGGGAACCTAGCACAAGAACGTGAATATACACACTCAAGAACCCCTCAACGTATGTCATGATACTCTCCTCGAGGGAAGGTGCTCGCAAAATCACGCCTTCCCCCTATCTGCATTTTTTTCTGATCATCTTGAGGTTTTCCTCCCTCACCGATGAAATAATCCTTAACACATGCTCTCAATGGCCTGGAACATTGGGAGGTCTCCCCAGTGTGACCGCCTTCTTTGAGGCAGGGCGACCCGAATCTCGCTCTCCCGATATCGGGGGTGAGCCGATGGTACCAACCAAATGCGGAGCACAGTAGGGACTCCTCTCCATCTGTGGATCAGCCGTCAAAGCGGTGGACATGATTACGGAAGAATAAGGCGAAGAAGATGAGGATCCAAGGAAAAACTTTTTGAAGCAGGAGAGAGGAAGGACTCACACAAAGTGTCAGGCTCTGCAGAGGATATAGGATTATCAAATATTGCAAAATCGCTGCTTGAAAGGCGGATGAGCAAATATATAGCGGCTAAGCGACAGCTGCTCATTTGCCCCAGAAGGCCAATTAATTCTAGCCGCGTTAACGTCACCTTCTCCTTGGGGAGTGCATTGGAAGAATCATTCCAGGCTCCCACATAACTCATAAAATCGAAGGACCTCGGGAGATCTCTAATGTCATAAATATCAGTTCGGAAGGAACTATCGATCCTACCTCGGGACGTGGCTAGTCTCGGGCCCTCGGTCTGCCCCACGAAAAGGCCGCGAAGGGACGGTGCCGGAACACAAAGACAAAGAAGCAAGGAGAAGAGCTGACAGGATAAAAGATCATTTTATACATTAGCAAAGAGAAAAAACGTCTTTACACTATTTGTTTCCTGCGGGAAGGGGGGAACACATGAAGCAAAAAGAAAGGCATACAAAAAAGGCTTCGAGACTACTCCTTGCCACTATCATCTTCACCCTTATCAGGGGTAATCAAGAGCGTCAGTCTTCCCTCCACTGCACGAGCCTCCTCCAGATCGGCAGACAACTCGAAGCCTCTGGCCTCGAGTTCTTCCAGGGTCTCCCTCTTCACCTCCGCTTTAGCGTACTCGACAGCTCGAATTAGTCTTTGCTCAGCTGCCATGGACATGTCGCGAACCATTATATATGCCATAGTCGCATCCTCCTTATAAGTGGCAGCATCTCGTTCGACCTCAGACTTAGCTGCGACCAAAGTAACAATCTCCCTGCGATTGTCTGTGAGAAGATCCTGGGATGTCTCCAATTCCCCGGCCACAATCTTGTTTCGCTCTTTCAACCCGGAGATCTCTACTTCCAACTGACTAATCCGCGAGCTACTCTGCTCGACCTACGAAGAAGGACAAGTCGATGAATATATAAATCCGGAACATGTGTGAATACGGGGTAAAGGGCGGGTATGAGCAAGGCAGAGTACCTAAGCAGTAAGAGTGACCTTCTCCTGGAGCGCCGCCTCCAAAGCGGTCCGGAGCTCCCCCAACTCTTTATATCCCTAGGCACCACGAGCCTCCGAGTCCTGTAGCTTTGAAGCAATGTTATTACGCTACTTCTCGTGGCAAAAACGTTCCCCGCGGAGCCGAAGAATGGCATGGTCATACATCTCTTTACACTGCGGCATAATGTGAAAGTTAAGAAAGACGACGAATAAAGCTCGAGAACGAAAAGAAACACGCAAGGAAAAACTATCACATATTGCATGGACTTCTCTGCCTCTTTAACGGCACCAGGAATATCGAGATCGACCCTGTCAATTACATCATCAAAAATGTTGGCAATAAAATCTCCCCCTTTGGGAGGAGTCCTGGCTGTGATGCCGACCATCCTTTCGGCATCCCTCAGCTCCCCTGATGAAACCGGAAAGCTCGAAATGAGGTCGTTCGGTTCGCTGATTTCTCCAAATAGCAACCCACGCTCCTGGAAGGCCCCGAGCTCCAGTCCCCCAGGATCAATGCCAATGGTCCTCCTAGCAGAAGCTACACCGAATCCGACCATACCATTCGAAGCTACATCAGCGTCCTCTTCAAGGACCCTCTGCTCACCAGCCCCGCCGGAGCCAGCCGTTCCGGATTCAGCAGCCTCCGATCGTGGCACCTGCAAATATCTCACACTAGACCTTGTTCTCCTCCGTAGTGGACTTCCATCATCGTCCTCCCCCTCGATATCAGGATTTGACACGGAGGTTAGAACAGCAGCCCTATCAGGTCGGGCAATGGCTGCCCTGCTCTTCCTATTCTTGTTCATATCAGGCTCCAAGGCCTCTGCTTCATCGTTAGGGGCGACCTCATTTGCATATTCTCTCCAAGACCTGCACTAGCATAATAACTGCGATACATTTTCACTAAGGGCTTGGAAGGAAACATAAAATGCAAAGCACAGGCGGTAAAAGAACCTCACTATGATTCTTGGTCACCCAATATTCCTTAGCCAAGACGGTCCAAGACCGAACGCGGTACGGGAACTTCTCGTCTAAATGGCTGATCCATCCCAACAAATCTGGGACCACCTCTGGATGCCAAGCAGTGGCTGCAGAAAGCAACAAAAGGTTATTATGATGAATGAAAGAGTAGTCGAGAAGCAGTTAAAGGGAAATTCGCTTACGTCGAGCATTCCACTGCTCCGGAAAGGGCACCCTCTAGGCCGGGATGACGTCTGAGGTCCTCACTCGGATAAACCTACTCATCCATCCTCGGTCCTTCCCCTCATCAACGCTCGGGAAAAAAGACTTTTTGGACAGGTGGCGGAGCTTTATTAAGCCTCAATACAGCCGAGGGCGGTATAGTTTGATCAAATGGATAAGGGTAAAAACCTCACCTTTAACCCTTTCGATGAAACACCTAAGCATTAACACTATCCTCCAAAGGGACGGGTAGATCTGACCGAGCGTCACCTGATATCGGGCGCAGAAGTCAAGAATAACCGGGCCGATTTCCAAGGGAGGAGATTCAACGGATTTACCAGGGCCCACGGTGAATGGATAAGTGTATATGTAAAGGAAGCTAGCATTGAAGTCGGTAATGTTATCGTTGGGGATGGGAATCTCTACCTCCATTGCCTTGCTCCATCGGTAGTCCTCCCTAACTTTGCTAACATCGGTCACGACGCTAACATATCGAGACACGTGCTCACACCGACCCGGTGTAGACAAGGGAGTCTCGATGTCGAAATCCTTCCAAGTGTCAATATCAGGTAGAGTCCATTGCTCTAAAATGGGAACTGATCTTCTTTCTCCCTCGGGTAATCGGGACGACGATGCAGTATCGTTCTATCGGGGGACCGTCCTAGAAGTCCTAGCCATGAAAAATGGTAAAAACCCTTCTGTGAAAAGAGGAAAGTATGTCAAATAGCAAAATCCTGATTTGCGGGCTTGTAAGTAGGGTGAAGATGGGAAGTGTCTAGCAACCAGTGTATTTATAGGAATCGCTGGGGAAGCAGAAGAGACGACCCTACGGCAGTTCGTGGGTTTCTCTATTACCGCATCCGACGGTGGCCCTACACGATTCTCTGGGGCATGGCATTTAATGCTCTTAGACAGTTGACGTCATGGAAATAATGACCTCAAGACGATGATTCAATATCATTTCCTATTACTTCGTTCTAGAAAATGCGGAGACTATCTATATACGGTGAAATCAGAGGGATCTATTTCCCGCCATTAAGGTATATTCGGAAAGTCATGTCAGCATATCGAGGCTATGGGATCACGATCGAGATCCCTCCCTCGAGGATCGTCCGTGACCCTGCAGAGACTCCGAGGATAAGGGATCTGTCCGTGACCCAACGAAGGTTACGAAGACGGGGGACTCCCGAAGCAAGCGGCTAGAGCCAATAGGCACTAGTACCATGCCTAGCCGTCCCATCCCCATGTCTTTACATTCAATACACTTTGTACTATATGGTATTCCCTCTCCTATATAAGGGGAATCCATTCCACTTTGTAAGGGGTTGATGCTGCTCCATTTTCTCCACAAGTGCAATAATATCTCTCTCTCTCTCTCTTTCCTTTTTAAACTTGTTCGTTCTCATTGGCCTGAGTTCACCTTGATATTCATCGCTTTCTTACTTGTTCTTCATCATATAACTTAGTATCGGCCATAAAGAGCCTTGTTTAATAATATCCTCAACTGTTATCCCATCCCCGACTACCCCCGAAGTTCGAGCTCGACCCCGAGGTCCCCTATCAACCCGGCCTGTACCCGGGCAGAAGGCCCTTCAGTTCCATTACTACCTTGTTTGAACTCGCATTTAATCTTTAAACTTCATATTATTAGCATCAACTGCTCTAAAAACTAGCTCGGGAATAGATCACGTATTTTTAGAATCCCATTTACAAATTTAATTGTTGTTACCATTTTCACGGTAAACAATATAGTTATTTAGAAATCATGTCTATAAGATTGCACCTTGCATCTGAAACTGCCTGCACAAGATCACATAGAAACCATGTCTATAGGGCTTAATGGCATTAATTCTGAAGCTGTCTAACGCCTAATATTAAAATTTGTTCGTGTGCATTTGTGGTCTAAGTGTGGAGGCTAATTTGAGCCCTTAATTGCCCTTTATATAAAGTCCAATTTGTTTTGTATGTCGCTTAGATTTATCATTTCTGAGCATCCTAAGTTAAGTCTAAAACTATCCAAAATAGAGGTCCAAACGCCTCCTGGCCATAGGTATGAGACGGGTAGTGCATGCATAGGGCACCATTTATAATCAACTAGTGCGCTTCAGGTAAAAACATAAAAATAGTAATCGGGTAGCAGGAGATGATAGTCTGTGCCCGCTGAATAATACGAGTAACACCCCATCTCGAGGAAGTTACGAAGTATTATTTATGTTGCACGGGGTGATCCTTTAGGCTACAAAACGTAGGAAATCCCATCTTGTCTTTAAATCAATTATTGGTGTTTATTCAAGTACTTTTGATAATAACTGCCCAAACTTCTTGTCTTTCTCTCTATTTATTTGACTTTCATATATTTGAGTTCGGTTGGTACCCACAGTTGTGGACCTCGAAGAGTGCCTAACACCTTCTCTTCGAGGTAATTTGAGCCCTTACCCGATATTTGGTGATGCAAACTGGTTAAACCAGATTTATTTACAAATAGGTGCCCAAACGCACCTCAAACCCGTTAGATGGAGACTCTCTCTTTTAACACCTTTCTTAAAAGAGTTGTCACGTGTCAAAATCCGATTTCGCGAGAAAAAAAGGCACAACACCAGTGATGGTGTTTTGACTAGAGAAAAATAGGGTGCAACAAGTCCACCAATCATAGTGGCTCCTAACTAGAATGAGCCATGTGAGCTGATGTGTGATGCCACTGATGGTGCAATTAGGGGCGTATTTGGCAGAGGAGGAGCAAAATACTTCACTCCATTTACTACGCAAGAAAAACTCTCACTCCTGTTTAAATATATTATACTGTGACAAAAAAGGAATTGCTTGTTGTAGTGTGGGCATCCGATAAATTTAGGGATTATTTGGTTGGCACCAAAGTCATTGTCTACATAGACCATGTAACCATCAAGTATTTGTTCGAAAAGGAAGATGTTAAGCCAAGGCTAATCCACTGGGTTTTACTGTCTTTGGAATTTGAATTGGAGATCTGAGATCATAAAGGAACAGAGAATCAAGTGGCCGATCACTTGTCTAGGTTAGAAACTCGTAATCATGCAGCTGAGGGAGATGTCATCAAGGACACCTTCCCGGATGAGCAATTGTTGGCCGTTACTACTAGGGAGGTGTCATGGTATGCAGATTTTATGAACTATCTGGCAAGTGAAGAAATGCCACCTGACCTTGATCCTCATACTAAAAAGAAGTTCTTGCGAGATGTGAGATCATATGTGTGGTATGAGCCGTTTCTATTCAAATCTTGTGCTGATCAGTTAATGAGAAGATGTGTACCCGAATCTGAAATAAATGTTATTTTACATGACTGTCGTGTGTCCCCTTATGATGGTAATCATGCGGGTAACAAAACGGCATCCAAGGTGTTGTAGTCGGGTTTCTATTGTCCTAGGTTGTTTAAAGTTGCCCATGAGTTCGTGAGGAGGTGTGATAGGTGCTAGAGAACGAGAACAATTCCAAAATGGCATGAGATGCCATTACATGGTATTATAGAGATTGAAATTTTTTATATGTGGGAATTGATTTTTTGGGTCCATTTCCCTCGTCCAATGGGTGCAATTACATGTTTGTAGCCGTTGACTATGTGTTGAAGTGGGTGGAGACCATTGTTCTTCCTACCAATGATGTCAAGGTTGTGGTTAACTTTGTGAAAAAGCATATCTTTACATGGTTCGGCACTCTGAGAGTAATGATAAGTGATGGGGGTACCCATTTCTATAACAAGCTGTTGGATAATCTTTTAGCGAAATATGGGGTCAAACACAAGGTTGCGACCGCCTATCATCCTCAGACTAGTGAATAGGCTGAGGTGTCAAATAGAGAGATAAAATAGATTCTTGAGAATATGGTTAGTGCAAGTAGGAAAGATTGGGCTGCAAAGCTTGATGATGCTCTATGCACATACCAGAACACCTACAAAACTCCAATCGAAGCCTCCCCTTACAAGCTGGTTTATGGGAAGGTATGCCATTTACCGGTGGAATTTGAGCACAAGGCCTATTGGGCAATAAAGAAGTTAAACTTTGATGCAGAATTAGCGGGTGAAAAATGGTTGATGAAATTGAACGAGCTTGATGAGTTTTGCTTGCATGCGTATGAGAATACCAAGTTATATAAAGAAAAGACCAAGCGCTGGCATGATAAGAATATCCACAATCGTGAGTTCAAACCGGGCCAATTGGTGCTCTTGTTCAATTCGAGGTTGAGACTCTTTATGGGGAAGCTCAAATCGAGATGGTCGGGCCTGTTTGAGGTAGTAAGAGTCACTTCACATGGTGCAATTGAGTTGCACGTTGTAGGTGGCGAGAGAACGTTCATAGTGAATGAACAAAGAGTAAAACACTATTATGGAGGTGACTTTAATCGTCATAAGTCGAAGGTGCTACTTGCCAACGATTAGGTGAGATTTTGTGTCGTACCGCGACGTTAAATCAGGCGCTTATTGGGAGGCAACCCAGCTTTACTGCTTTTTTTATTTTTTATTTTTATTATATTAGTTGTATAGTGTTTGTTTTTATTTTGTAGGATTACAAACATAGAAAACAAAGCTATTGGAAGAGTGCAAAAGCGAGATGGATGGTGAGAACTAAGTGTGGGGTGCTTATACAAAGGACCATGCTTGGAGGAAATTTGAGTACCTCGTGATCCGTATTGCTTCGGCCTTTGGCCTTTCAGGAAGTTTCTTGTCCACCCTTATTATTTTTTTACTTTGTTTGTGCATTGGGGACACTGTACCCTTTTAAGTATGGGGTGAGGGACTGTCAGAGTATAATGGTATAGTTGTAGTTGCATTAACATTAACTTCTTGTCTTTAATTTTTAGCTTCTTATTTTTATTTCCTAGTTAGTAGAATTAGTAGTGTAGTATCTTAGTAGTAGTTTTAGTAGCTTTTATTGAGGAAAAAAATTCCAAAAAAAAAAATCAAAAAAACTATGGACTTTTTCCAACGATGGGTCTCTTGGACAGCTTTCTTGAGGGATTACAGTCCTATGAAAAATCCAAAAATATTTTCTTTCTTTTAGTTCGTCGTTGGTAGGTAACAATCCCCCTTAGTTTTTCTTTGGTTATCGATTTTTTTCAAGGGATGTATCTTGAACCGAGTATTTTTATTTTTGTTTAGAAAATAAAAGGAAGAAAACTTGATTGATCCTATATGTCTTTTGACTTGTTTGATGCTACCATAGTTAGGCCGCATAATGCAGATTACCTCTATGTTTTGATGAAAATTGATGCCATAGATAAATTGAACAACTTGTTTATGACGCCTTCTCTCAGTTTCTTGACTCGTTGTTTATGTAGTGCTTTATTGCTTAATGTTTCTTGAATTTATGATTACTTGCTTTGACTTGAGTGTTGGAATGGTACCGTCCTAAATGGGTCATATGTATTGTGTGATGTGAGGCATTAATTGTATTTTGTGTTATCTTGTGTTAGTCTAGAACTTTCCCCTTGTATTAGATAAAGCGAAATCATTAAGTCGCGTAAGTCTAGGAGATGATGTAGGAGTTTCTTTGATCGCTCATTGAGCTATTATGCCATTTCAAAGAAAATTATCCTTAGATATTCCAGTTGAGCCTATAAACATTATCTTTGGAACCCACATTACAAGCCGAATCCCACTTTGTTCTTAGTTGAAACCTTGTTGAACCTATGCCTCCGAAAGCACTTAAGTCACTGAAGAATAAGGTGGGAGTTGAGTTAGATTTTAAGTGGAATCATAGAAAGACCAAAGGGTACACATATGTTTTGAGATCATTAGCTGGACACACTAAAATTTATGGAGAGTGTTGGAAAAAAAAAGCAGAAAAGAAAAGCAAAGAAAGTACAAAAAGAGAAAAAAATAAAAAAATAGAAAATATATCTCCCATACATCTTGATCCGAGCTAGTAAATGTATAGATGTGTTTAAAGAGAAAGGGCTAAATTGTGTATGGTTCATAACATGGCTTGAGTTGGTCATGAAGAGTGTGCACTTTAAAGTTAAAATGTAGTGCATTAAAGTGCGTACGAGGGTGGGTCACTATACCAAAATATATCTTTTCCGTCCTTCAGCTTGCATTACAACCTGCAAAGACCTAATTGATCTTAGACTTGGCAAGCTTAAATTAGTAGAAATATACACTACAGACAAGTCTATGGTACGACTGCAGGATGCACACAAATTTCTTCGTGAAAGTGAGTGGTTCTTTGTTCGTGTATGTGATGTCCTTAAAATATATTCGAATGCAC
Source organism: Nicotiana tabacum (assembly GCF_000715075.1). Lineage (NCBI taxonomy): Eukaryota > Viridiplantae > Streptophyta > Magnoliopsida > Solanales > Solanaceae > Nicotiana > Nicotiana tabacum. The sequence goes on from NC_134087.1 coordinate 118,113,632, forward strand.
ATTTGAATTTGTTGATGAAATACTCTCTTATTCTTTGGTGAGGCACATGATTCTATAACTGATAGGAGACGTTATTAACATCTCTTATTGGGTGAATGCACGAGTTGAGAGTGCTTGTTGGCGACGAGTCAGTCTTTGAGGTTGGGTGGTTATGGGTAGGTTATTTGAGTGTGTTAAATTGTTTACCACTATTCAGGCATGAGAAAGTTAGGGAAGTATGAATGTGTATGCAACGGTTAAATTATTGGTATCAACCATGATCATATGTGTAGTGTGTTGAATTGCTAAATGTTCCTCCGTTGTATGATGTCTTGCATTGCATTGTTTAATTAGCAAGGTTTTAGGTTGCTCAAGGACGAGCAAGAGCTTAAGTGTGGGGTGGTATAATGTTTGGCTAAAAATCCATATTTTTGCATGTAATTTGCCTTTCATTATGCCTCGATCTTATTAACTTTAGTGTGAATATGTGTGACTCGAGCTAAATAATGGTATTTATATGTGTAGGCATCAACTGTAAGTGATTTGGAAAGTTTACATGCAAAGTAAAATAAAAAAGGAAGAATATGGAGAAAGTATAAGTTTGGTGCCCAGGTCCCGGATGGCGAAGTGAGGTTCACTTTTTCAGACGGGGACCGGAGCAGAAGAAACCAAAAAAGTCCCGGACAGTAAAGCGAGGTTCACTTCGCTAGATCGGAACCAAAGTAGAAAAAATCAGCTTCTCCAATCCGAATTAGGAGAAGCCCAATTCGCCCCATACAAACCCTAGCCAGTAGAAATACATTAAAAACGTGATCTTAAGGGGAAAACACTATTTTGAAAGGAGAGAAGACTTTGGTGACATTATTTGGAAGCAAGAACATCACATAAAATAACTTTTGGAGGAGAAAATCATCGAGTTCTTCATTCCTTCATCATTTCTTTGTAATTTGTTTATGCAAAATACTTGAAAAATTGTTACTACGAACATAAGTGGCTACGAACTCTAGTTTCTAGGGTTGTGGTTGGTCTGATTATTGACGTTTATTAATTACATCTTCGTTAATCCAGATTATCATATTGTGGTTGTTTCTTTAATTCTAGTTTTTAACTTGTGAATTGTTGTAGCTACCAATTTACCCTTCTATCTATGCTATGCTTGGAAAAGCGCGTTTAGATTAGAGTAGAATTAAAGAGAGCTTATTTTTAAACCCGTGGCTCGGGAAATAATTTTGCGGTTAGGATAGGAATATACCTAACAGTCTTACTTAGTTGAATACTGTATTATATTCATTCATGATAGACTCAACACTATAGAAATATAGGAATGATATATCATGGATAGGCAAGTAGTGCTGTGGGAACATGCTATTCATATAAACGATCTGGTCAACTAGCAACCATTGATAATCTAGATTAACAAGTGTGATTATTAAACTTAAAAGGATTAATAAATCAACCACAACTCTGCAATCTTCATCTCCTCTGAGTAAAATCCAAAAACACTCATTAGCATCATTAATAAATTAGCTCATTACTTGTTCAATTTATAAAAAAGTAGTTTAGTAGAAAAATAACATTTTTGATTATCTTGGACATTTAATTGATTTTAGTTAGCTTAGTTAACGATTAATCTAAGACTCTGTGGGTTCGACATCCGACTTTTAAGTCATTTTATTAGTTGACGGCCACGTATACTTGCGTGTACTAGGGGAACCAACACTTTACTTTTAGGAGTTAACTGTAGTTGATAGCATCCCAATTAAGTGTTAATTTTCCTGGATAGAAATTAACTAGAGATTATCCGAACACTGTTTAAATCGAATTCTTTTGGAGACGATAATTAAATTATACTATCTTTGACTAGCGAGTATTAATTTCTTGCTATATTTTGTGCTCCTCAGCATCATTTCTTGTACTTTGCATGAAAGAGATAAAGAGAAAAAGAAGAATATCATATGCCATTCACCTTAAGTCCTTCGGTTACTTCGAATTACCTCATATCATATTTAAAGCCACCGTTTTGAAGGAAAAAAAAGGGTTTCAACTACCAATGTTATATCATACTCCAAACTGCAAACAGGTAGGCGTGCAACACAATTAATCCATCTACTAAAAAGAGATCCACATTTGTAAATGTTATTTGAGACTTGAATTATTTCCTTGTATTTTTAGGAAACCCATATTCCCTGTAGGTTTAGGAAAACCCATTGTCCTAATAGAATTGGGAAAGGAAAACCTATAGTCCTTGGCAAATTGGGAAACCTTTCTCATATATGTTTGGGACCTTTTGGGATCTATATATAGGGGTTGTAGGGGATTCTATAGATTGTATTGTGCTTTTCTTCTCATTCATAGTGGAAAACTCTCTCTGCTCTTGCCCCGAGGATTAGGCTTGGCCGAACCTCGTTAAATCCTTGTGTTGATTTTTCTTCTCTATTTGCTTTGTGTATGATTGTGTGCTAGTTAACCCACGATATTCCACAACAATTGGTATCAGAGCAAGTTTCGGGTTTCTACACATAATTTAGGGTTAAGATGTCTTCATCATCTTCAACAAAGTACGAAGTAGAGAAATTTGACGGAGGTTCTAGTTTCCGTCTATGGAAGATTAGGATGAAATCGTCCCTGGTGTTACAAGGATTATGGAAAGCAATTGATGAGGATTTTCCTGAAGATATGAAAGAGTCACAGAAGGAAGACCTGAAGGACAGGGCTTTGAGTGCGATCTTCATGAGCGTTACAGATAGCGTTCTTCGGGAAATTGCTGAAGAAACTTCTGCAGCAACGGCATGGAAGAAGCTGGAAGATCTGTATTCTAAGAAATCGCTGACAAACCACCTCTACCTGAAAAAGAGGTTATACAATCTCCGTATGAATGAAGGTACACCTGTTAAAACTCACCTTGATGAGTTTAATTCAATTATAATGGACCTGAAGAATGTGGATATCAAAATTGAGAGTGAGGATCAAGCCTTAATTGTGTTATGTTCTTTACCACAGTCTTATGATACTTTTGTCGATATACTGCTATATGGGAAAGATAGCATTTCACTAGAAGATGTTAGTAATGCACTAAAATCTAAAGAGTTGAAAAAGAGGTTTCCAGACAACAGAATTGAGGACGAGGGTCTTGTGATTAGAGGAAGAACATAACAAAAGGACTTTAACAGGAAAAAGTCAACCGCAAGATCAAAGTCTAGAGCAAGAAGCAAAACTGTTATGAGTGCGGGGAGCAAGGTCACTACAAGAGAGATTGTCCTAAGCTGAAGGAGAAAAGAGGGAAGCAGAAAATAGATAATTCGGCAAAGATTGTTGACACTGGCAATAATTCTGATGATAGTGATTATGTAGGGGTAGTTTGTGCTGTGAGTTCTAGTCATGGGCAAAATTCTTGGGTTCTTGATTCTAGTGCTACTTTCCACATGAGTCCACACAAGAATTGGTTTGCAACTTACAAACAAATGAATAGGACTGTCTATATGTGAGATGATAATCCATTACCAGTAGAGGGGGTTGGTAACATCAAATTAAGAATGCTCGACGGAATTATCAGAAACATTGAGTGTTGGCATGTTCCTCGGATAAAGAGAAATTTGATTTCTCTTTCGACTTTGGATGATCAAGGGTATAAATTTCACTTCGAGAATGGAATACTTAAAGTGTGTAAAGGCTCCATGGTACTCATGAAGGGTAAACTACATTCTAAATTGTATCATCTTCAGGCCAGTGTAGTTGAAAGGGAAGCTGCTGTAGCTTCTGCGAAAAGTGATCTGAATCAGTCTCAGTTGTGGCACTTGCGACTTGGCCATATGAGTGATAATGGATTGTCTTTGTTGAGTAAGTAGAATTTGATGAATGGGTACAAAAATCAAGTTTTGAATTTTTGTGAGCATTGTGTGTTTGGTAAACAGACAAGGGTAAAGTTCATCAAGAAGGCCGAGCACAAGACCAGAGACAAGTTAGATTATATACACTCTGACTTGTGGGGTCCAAACAGAGTTCCCTCCAAGAGTGGTGCCAGGTATTTTATGACTTTGATTGATGATTACTCAAGGATGGTGTGGGTGTATTTTCTAAAAATAAAAGATGAGGCATTTTCGACATTTGTTAAGTGGAAGACGATGGTTGAGAGGCAGACGGAAAGAAAAGTTAAGCGTCTTCGAACTGACAATAGGTTGGAATTGTGCAATTCTGAGTTCGATAATTTCTGCAGCAGGGAGGGCATAGTGAGACACCGCACTTGTGTCGGAACACCACAACAAAATGGTGTTGCAGAACGTATGAATAGAACGCTTTGTGATTGGGCACGAAGCATGCTTTCACACTCATGTGTTAGCAAAGTTTTTTGGGCTGAAGCAATCAATACAGCTTGTTATTTGGTCAATAAATCTCCATCCACAGCTGTTGAGTTCAAAACTCCTTTTGAGGTATGGTTCGGTTCGCCTGCTGATTATTCAAATTTAAAGATATTTGGTTCTCCTGCTTATGCTCATGTGAGAGATGGAAAACTTGAGCCGAGGGCAAAGAAGTGCATATTTCTAGGGTATGCAACTGGAGTGAAAGGTTATAAGTTGTGGTGCACAGATCAAAAGATTTCAGGGCTAATTATCAGTAGGGATGTAACATTCAATGAATCTGCCTTACTGGACTGTCAGAGGGAGAAGGCAATAGCAGAAACAGATCATGGTGTCAGTGACCGCATAGAGCTAGAAATTGAATCTCCACTAGCTCAGCCCAGTAGTTCTAAAGTAGAGGAAGTGGAGAAGGTGCAAAATATTGATCAAGACGATAATGTTGATGCACCTGCGCAACAACAACCATATAGTATTGCAACAGGCAGGGAGAAGAGAGTGATCAACCGACCGTAAAGGTTTGCAAACGTAGTTGATGGGAATCTTCTTGGATATACGAATCCAGTGGGATTTGCTGGCAGTTGCAGAGACCGTTGATGCGTTTGAGTGTTATAGCTATCTAGAAGGTATTCCGAGTATAGAACCAAATCGACGGATTAGTGTTATGAGTAAAGAGATTGAGTCTCTTAACAAGTTTAGGTGTTTCCTAGACTTGGTTGATGCGTGCGAAAATGGATAGAGCCCTTGCAAGGGCTGAGGACAAGGTAGAGAGACATTGTTCCTGTTAATGAAGAGAATTCAAGCCAAGGGGAAGATTTGTTATTTGTGGCTTGAATTATTTTCTTGTATTTTTAGGAAACCCATATTCCCTATAGGTTTAGGAAAACTCATTGTCCTAATAGAATTGGGAAAGGAAAACCTACAGTCCTTGACAAGTTGGGAAACCTTTCTCATATATGTTTGGGACCTTTTGGGATCTATATATAGGGGTTGTAGTTGGGGATTCTATAGATTGTATTGTGCTTTTCTTCTCATTCGTAGTGGAAAACTCTCTCTGTTTTTGCCCCGAGGATTAGGCTTGGCCGAACCTCGTTAAATCCTTGTGTTGATTTTTCTTCTCTATTTGTTTTGTGTATGATTGTGTGCTAGTTAACCCACGATATTCCACAACAGTAAAAGAATCTTATTTACAACCATATTATTCAAGTTATAACAACAAAATGAAGTGCTAATTAAAGTAGTGATCACTTCAGCTTTCAAAGTGTCAATTGGGCTTATGAAACTAAATATATCTACAAACTCTATCTGCATTATTTACGTCTAAAAGATCACAAAAAAGAAGTACTCAACAGATGATTAATGCTGCTAATTAGTTAGCTAATTCCTTGCTTCAGCCAGCAAAAATCCAACGAAGCCAAGCATGAAAATTTAATCAAACTTATTATCACTAGGAGAGGTAGATTTACCCTTGGGTGCTGAAAATGGCAATGAAGAATTAGGTTGCGTGAAAAACACCAAGTTATTATTTGCAGACTGTGTATTTGCGGAAGAAGAAGTTGGTTTATTCAGAAAATTTGAAGAACACTTATTTGGATTTGAGCTTGACGGGAGACTGGATAACACTGGAAATGGCTCAGTAACATGATTCAGATTATTTTGGCCAGCTGAATTATTTCCAATGCCAGTATTTCCAATGATTGACGTAAGAGCAGCAGCTAATGCAGAGTGAAAATTTGGGTCTGATGTTATTGCTTTTGTTGCAGCTGAAATTGCATCTGGTGGTAAAGAAGATTGTGTATTATTTCTTTGTAAATAAGATTGGAAAAGATTTTCTTGAGTTGGTCTTGATGAGAAGGCAAGAGAAGCAATATTTTGGTTCTTGTTATAGGCTTGATTTGCATAATTAAGCACTCCATTGCTCCAAGAAATAGGAAGAGGATTGGATTCCAATGAACTAAAGTTGAGGACGTTTGCGGACGAATTATTATTATATCTAGCTGGGGGGAATGTACTAGTACTACCCATTCTGGTAAGATGAGAAAGGGAAGATGAGGATGAGGTGGAAGTCAAATCAAGAGTTATTGTAGGGAGGGAATTAGGTGCAGATGATGATGAGAAGGATGAATTTGGGAAGTAAAATGGTGGCTTTGATTTTGAGGTATCAGATAGATAGAAGTTGAGTCCGTTGAGATTGGCTGAGGTGGTGGTGGTGGCGGCGGCGGCGGTTACTTGTGGACTTGGGTCTGATGAGCTGGACGAACCGGACAAGAGCATGGAAGCGGCTGCTGCCGTGGTGGAAGCCATTGCTGTGGCTGCAAGAGGAAGAGGGTGGTTGTGTGTTCCTTCATATGTGGTGATCAATATTGACATGTCCTCGGCACATCTTTGAACCTGAAAATTAAACCAAGAAAATTGTGGCAATTAATTAGCTGTAGAGTAGCAAAGCAATTTTAGTACCTTATGATATATAAAACTTGCATGATTACGGTGTAAAACAAAATGTAAATTAATCGATCATGTCACCTAAAAGATACTATAGTAATTTGAAAAATAAAATAGACAACCTAATGTTACAATAGATTAAAAATGTTATAACTATGCGTTGTCAGTATATATACTCCCTCCGTTCCAATTTATGTGAACCTGTTTGACTGGACACGGAGTTTAAGAAAAAATGAAGACTTTTAAAATTTGTGGTCGAACGGAGGGAGTAAGTTTTATCCATAAAAAGGTATAAATAAGCTTTTGTAGGGCAAATTTTCAGAAGGTCATGAATTGCCACTAGCATTAAAAAAAATTCACAAACTATATATATTTTATATATATAGCTCAATTTAAAATAAATTGTATAGATTCAATGTAACATGACATTTACATTACCTGCTTTCTAACTGGGCAAGATTGTGCTACTGTGCAACGATAGTAAGCTCGAGGGCATGGATTTCCTTTGGCAATTTTTTGACCATATTTTCTCCATTGGCATCCATCGTTCATCTGATCAATATGACAAAAAAATTAAAGGAAAAATCATCAGTAACATAACACATAGATTAGATTGTATTCGTTACTTCATAATATTAACACCTTAACCAGTTAATGAGAGGTGTCGGGTTCGAACTCTGGGTATGTAGTTGCCTTTGTTAGGGAGTGTTTTACCCCCAATGTCGGACTTCCCGGCGCGATCCAGATTTAGTCGGGCCCCAATACGGATACCGGACACCGGGGGAGAAACCAATAATATATATATATATATATACACACACTCCACTAATTTCAAAAAGTGCATGCACTGTAAATCCTTACCGTAGGGGCATCACATCTGACTCTGACAGAAACCCTAGCTCTTTTAGTAGGGTTTTGTTGAGAAACATCATCATCTCCATGACTTCTCATTGTCTTGAGAATTTTGTTTGGTGGCCACGTCTCTCCATTTTCTTCCTTAGTTTCTTCTAAGCTATTCTCTGGGCTGAGATTAACAGGTGAAGATTCTGTCGTAGGAGTTGTTTTAGCAGACATTTCAAACTTGCAATCCAATCCTAGTGTTAATCCCCCAGCTTTATGTTCTTCTTCCTCATTATTATAATGAGCCTTGTCTTTGCTAAAGATTTTAAACAACTCTTCCTTTTTTATATCGCTCGATGTCCATCCTAAGCTAAGAGAAACAAGTTGATCAGCTTCTTGATCAGATTCATGATGTGTTGTATTCACAGTACTGCTGGATTTTTCAGCTTCCTTTTGGGCAATATCATGGAATTGCATCTGAAGGTTTCGATAATCCTTCATGATTCGATCCAAGTGCATTCGCAGCCTCTCATTTTCTTCCATTACCTCTCGCATTTCAACTTTGGCCGATGCAAGCTGATCATTCTACAAATTCACACACACACACACAAAATAAGAATTTGTGCCTCTTGATTGAGTTTGTTTTTTCTACCTTACAGCCCACTTTATAAGTTCACTAGCAATACACCAATACAGTAACTAGTACAATGCGCTAGGGTTCGGGTGTCTAGCTAATTAAGCGAATTAAATATACACTAAGAATCAGATATTGAATATGTCATTTTTTTTTTTGTATTATGAACGGATTAGTTCATTTATGTTACAATAACAATAACAACAACTCATTAGAATCCCATTAGTGGGGTCTGGGGAGGGTAGAGTATACACAAACCTTACCCTTACCCCGAAGGGATAGAGAGTCTGTTTTCGAGAGACCCTCGACTCAAAGACAATAGATCCGTAGCAACATAAGCCAGAAAAATAGTTTCAACATCGTAAAATATAGCAAATAAATGAAAAGGCCAAAATGCGAAAGAAAACAAAAATGTGTATGTATTCATCAAATAGCTACTAATTATTAGCGGGGTCATCACCAGAGAATATGAAATTTTCTATGTTTACTTGAAATATACGTACTATATAAGAATCCGTGTTTCGGATCCGATCATGTCAAAATCCTTTCTAAATTTTACTATATTTAGTCTGTTATCCCAGAGTAACCCAAAACATAAATTAATAATAATATTCAACTTGTCAAAGTAATTGGCATATACCTATACTAATAATTAATGCATATAAACTCAGACCTGTTCTTTCTGAGTTGATGAAGATGCCATTGAGTTGAGTTCTGGTGGCGATCTTTCTCTCTTTACCATGACAGCAGCTCCCTGCTGAAGCATTAAAGTTAGATATTGCTTAATAAGATAAGAGAAAAAAATCTGTATATACAGATTTTTTTGACAATTTTTGTCAAAAAGTCATGAAAAATCGCATCTGGATCGATTAGTAAGGATGACTAGAGCATACAATAATTCAACGGTCAAATGTTTAGAAAAAGCTGAAAATAGTGCGACAACTTGCTGCTGGTTACTTACAACTTTTCCCACAAAAACATTTCAGCTACAAGTTGGTCGGCTTGTTGCGTCTGGAGCCTCCAATTAATTAGGTTTCACATTTTTACTGCACCTATATATATATTTCTGTTCTACCAGCTCACTGTAAAATTATTTGAAAATTTTATCAAGATTTTGACATATTCATAACTGTGACGTTATTAACCTAACTACTACTGTACATATACTATAAGCAACTTCATATTTTTTATTTTTATTTTGGTGAAATCAACAATTATCAAGAAGATAACTCAACCATGCATGTATAAATTAAGTTTAATTTCTAGTAAGAACTATAACTCCATGATATAATGGACATGAATCAGTATAAAATGATTTTGTTTCACTCATAATTTATTTACCTCATTATAATCAAGGGTGAAATCCTTGTGCTGAGGAGAAGATGGCTTTGACTTATCATCCTCACGCTCTTTTCTTCCCTTCCCAACCTGAAGCACAACAAATATTTTAAGTTAGAACTAAATTATGGATAAATATGTGCTACTTATATAACAAACTCACGTTAACTATTTCATGTTTGTTCATGTGATCAATCAACATCGATCTGAAGAAGATCGGATTGTTAAAGATAATAATTCATGCGCAGATTTCCAATTTTTTTTAGGATTTAATAGTTCATATGTTAAGAACGATGCAGAGATTACTTAAAAGGTTGGATCAACAAAGCTTGTAGACAACATGTTATGCTCATAAGTCTAAATTTAAAACACAGAATATCTAGATCATAGACAGTGCTGTGTTATTAAAAGAAATACCTTAAGGCAAATATTTTCTGCGCAACCTTCACGATCAGGACTAGATTCAGCTTTGTTCTTGTTTTCCTCTTTGACTACAGCCCCGTGAATAGAATTTCTCAAAGAAGCCTCCATATATGGCATATGGACCTTATCTTCTTATTATCTCCTTTTCTCTAGCTATATCTCTTTGTCTGAATTCAAAAATTTAGCAATATTTGAAGAGAAATAGTAGCCTTCTTTATAATTAGGAGGGGAGGCAGCAGTGTTTGACTTCTTTTAAACTAATTAAAGGATTCAAACTCAGTGGCTTAACAGCACACAAACAAAAATGTCAATGCACCAATTGCTCACAACTTAAAGTAATATACTAGTAATATTTTATATATTGTCTTACTTGGAAAAAAAAAAAACTCATTAAAAAACGGCTGGAAGAAGAATTCAACTTCAACGTTTAGGTCTTTTAGATAGGATTTGTAACATGTCAGAAAGAGAGTTATACTCCGTAATGGTCGGTCTCTCCCACCATCTCTGGGCTTTATATTTTCTCTTTATCTCTGCAACTTGCAACAGCTATTGTTGAAGTTTCCTACGTTAGAGGAAGTCACATGGCCACATTATTTGCCGGTCAAACGGGTAAGTAACACCCTTTAATTTTAGCAGTCGCGGTGAATTTAAGTCATATACACTAATAAAGTTAAGAAATACACTCATGCATTTTAACCGGTTGTGACAAGTTTTTAATTTTTTTAAGGTATTCCAAGCTTACTGGCCTGATTAATCTGGATTTATTCATATATAGTAACTCGCTAAGGGGTAAAGCACTAGTTCCATACCAAAATTTCTCTATATTCATACCTCTTGCCTCTTTATGGTAATTATTTAACTCTATTTCTCATGTTAAAATATTAAGGTGCTTGCTGAGGTTATCAATTTTTATCGATTATTTTAATCTAATGATATGTAAAAAGTTATATTTTTTTAGTGTACAAAATTTAAACTCGGAGAATATTTACAAGTCAAACGTTCTTTGGTTCACACGAAAAAAATTATTGATGAATCTACAAGTCGACCTTTGAATCGGGAAACTCTTACCGACGAAATAATACCTATTTGGTTGTTGTTGAGGAAATGAAAACAGAAAGGTCATCTAAGTTCGCTTTAAGACGTATATACTTTCTTCTTTTTTTACCTCCCTTAAGAAAAAAGTGAACTTAGATTCTTCACAAGAATAAAGAAAGTCCATCAAATCATCAAATTGTGTTGGCCCTTTCAAATGGGCCATCGAATGTCGGGGAAGCTAACCTACCATTGGATAGCAAGGGGTTCGAGGGCTCGGTATCCCACTTACCCCCTCTTTTCTAATGTCAATTTTGTTGATTTGACAGTAGAAATCAGTTGTCTATACTTGTTGCAGTCATTCAAAAAACTCAATTACTACCAATTTTCAGTTCCCATGGAAGGAAGGTCTCTTATTAATTTCTTAAATCTTCTATGAGTTAAAAAATCTTGGGGGAGCCCTGGAGCTAAGGAATTTAATATCTTTATTGTAAATTTTGAGAACCATGGCATATATCTCGCCAGGTGAACTATGGTCCATCCGAAGAGTTGATGAATATTATTAATGGGAAAAAGGCCATATTTGTCCCTCTACTTTAATAAATTATTCATGTTTATACCTAGTTCTACTATCGGTCCAAATAAATCCCTACAGTTAAGAAAATAGACAAAAACAACCCCAGCCCTAATGGTTGTCCGCTTTGGCAAAGGACCCCACAATAAAAATGCCACATAATTAAATAACTCACACCTCACCTTTTTTTGTTAATATTTCTTTTTTATTCTAAATTCATATTTTTATCCGTTTCTCTTTTTTCTCTGTCCCTTTCCCTACCATCAGAATCCCTTCCCTTTCTCTCCCTACTCAGTTGCCTTCCACCATTATAGTGGAAAATTTCACCGGAAAAAATGGTCCCTTTGCCGGTGCCTGCGATATCAACGAGTCGGCTAATCTCTAGAAACAATCTCTCTCTCTCCCTCCTACTATATCCGCATGCCACCTACCAATAATATCCACCACCACTAGAAATTAGATCCGTCTGAACACCACCGGAAGCCACTTGACTCAAAAACTCTTTAACCACGATTCACCTTCTTTGCCTACCTATATTCAGATCCTGGTCAAAAAGTCAAAATGCCGACGAGCACCATTGGCCCAAAAAATAATAGATTTGGAAAACACATACGTACACATAGATCTGTACAAAAATCAGATAGACGGAATGGAATTGTTTAAATCTTTGTGCCTTGAATCTGGAAAGTTAGAGCTCCGGTGACGAATTTCTCATTTCATTTGCCAGAAAGTTTGCTTGGATTTCTGATTTTGAGTGGAATTGTGCTAATAGAAGGATGTAAGGAAAAAATGAAAATAAAAAGAATAAAGAATAAACAGTTGGGGGGAGTGGGTCGGGTATGAGTTTGTAAAGAGAAATGAGTATAAACGGGAAGGGAGGGATCAAAAAAATGAGCATGTGTCTCTACAATTGGGATTTATATTTGCCGAGTTGGCACATTAAGTGAGGGTCCTGCTGTCACGTTGGAAATCTATTAGGATTAGGGACGATTTTGTATATTTTACTAACGGTAAATGTATATTTGGACTGAAAGTAGAAACAGGTATAAACGTGACTAATTTTCGATAGTATATGAACAATTTTGGTCTTTTCCCATTATTAATAGTAGAGTAACTTATTCTTTCCTTGCTTCAGACCGCTAGATTGCTAATCTAACCAGATATTATAAATTACAGCACACTCAAATAAACATTGCACTACAATCAAAACTCTTCATAACAACCTCGTTTGTTTAAGATATTTTTGGATATTATATATATAGCAAATTACTGCTATAGAAAATATATATTATAAGAGAACATGAAATTTGGTTCAGGAAAAACTTAGCTTTTACCGTAAAGTGTTGTTATATAAAGATATTGTTACAGAGAGGTCTGTATTATTAATCTATTCGGTAAATTTGTTGAATGACAAGTGGATGCTCATTGAGTTGACACTGTGGCAGTGAAGACAAATAGGATATGAGTCAGCAAATAGCTGGCACCGGTTACGAATATGTGACCGGCGTTGTGTGAGTTCCGAAGACGCTGGAACCAGGGACGAAACTTTGAAAAGAGGATATCGGTTGGAGAAGACAACATTCAATCAGCACTCATTACAAAGAATCTTTGCATTTATACTCAACCGTTATGCAGCCATCAAGAGGGATCTTTATTTATATTAAAGAAGAGCTTAATTTTGGGATCTTATCTTCCTGAATTGGGCTATAAATACAAGAATTCATATTCATTGTAGACATAAAATATCTATACGCAAAAATGGATAAACTAATTCTTATTCTATTAATAATATTCTTTCTTTCTGCTCTATATATTGTTCTTATATTGCTTCCGGATAAGCTCATTTCACAGTTAGGTTTGTGTTTTTCTTCAAGTTTCTTTAATTAATTTATTTCTGCTCTTATTTATTTTATATTATTGGATTAAATTAACTCACATATTTCTAAACCACGTCACAAATTTAACTGTACTATTTTTCAGGTAAACAGTTTGGTGCCCACCGTGGGGCATAGACAATTATGATATTACTTTGATCCATTCATTTGTTACTAACGCATTTTGAGGCTTTTCATTAGTAAAGCAAAAATATATATGACAACTAATGATGTGAGTAATTCTTTCAATGTTGGAAAAAATAAGAAGTGTGAGGATATGTTTCGTGGTGGGTATCAATGTGATGATTCAACCAGTGAAACCCCCAAAGACGGAGATGAGGTAACTCCATTTCGCGAAGAACGAAATCCCTAGCGTGTGAGAAGTCCAACTCCTGATAATATGGATGATGAATTTGTTGTTGAAGCGATGAAAGTTTTGAGAGCGCAACAAAGGAAAATCATGAATCGTCTCTGAAGACATGACAGAATAATGTCTGAGCTCCAACAAGCACTCTCGGTTGCCTCCAATAATTCCAATGGAAGAGTTCGAGCCCCTCCCAACGTGCCCGCAAATCAAACAACATAATGAACTGACGAGTGTCTGGCGTATATTATTTAAACTCATACTCTGTCAAATTGTAGTTTAGAAAGATGTCGAACCCACAGAGATTGGTTTATCTATTCTACAGATGTTTCTTGTTTTAATTGCTATTCAAGAAAATCCGAAAGAGTTGAATTGTGAATTAACTAACTAAAAAATGCACGAATAAAGCAATAGAAAATATTTTATTTTTTCACAAATATAATAAAAAGATGTTAGGATCTTGACTTCACTTAATATTTCTATATAGTAGAATTATTATTCTTCAATTTCTATTTCTCAAAAATGTATAAATGCCTCTCACGATTACAAATATATATATTATTACTTAAGTTGAATAATTAATCGCACTCCTTTCGGTTATACAAATTAATCTTTAAACTAGTAATATTAAAGAACCAGAAATATATAATTGAACTAAAACACGCTCTTGTTAGTAAGTCCCTTTCGATTACCCTACTTGTTATAACTGATTATTACACTATTTGCATCTCTCGATTACAAAAAAAGTGTAAAATTAATTATAACATAAAAGAGATAGATGTTACTTAATAAATATTAATATTTATCAATACTACACTTAACTATATTATTTTCTTCTGCCTCTCTCGATTACAAAATTAATAAATAGTTAATATGTAATACAAGATGGATAAATGTTAATAAATTAAATAACTTCTAACTGTAAAAGCAAATAAAAGTTAAATAAATTCTAGCTCAAGCATGTGAATTTGAGGAATAATATCAACTATTATATAGAAATATTAAGATCTGTCTTTCTCCCAACACAAGAAAAGTTACTTCATACTGGAGCTAATACTGCTAATGAAAATATTCTTGTCCATTAGATAAGAAAATAGAAAGAAATATTCAGAAAGAATAACTCCCCCTATTTAATTAAAAGCAGGATATAGAGTAATTTTCAAAGCTAAGATTTATTAGGAACTAGAAATAAAAGCCACTGTAATGACTGGATGAAAATTCAAAGAACTAAACAACTCACTGAAATGCAAAGGAAAGACTCTGAAATGGATTTTTGTTGTCTGCTGATCTCCCTCCTCTCCTTCTTCATCGTATGCTTTTATAATCAAACCAAAACAAGTTAGTTTGGTTATAACAACTTATTTTGGTTATGAAAAATTCTTTTATTTTGTGAATCTGGTTACGGCCACTTTGTTATGGTAGATGGATTTTATGCAGTCCGTATTTTGTCGTAGCTTGTTTCCCTTTTTTTTCTTCTTAAAGTTTTATTGCTTGTGCACCAATTTTTCTCGTAGCATTTTTTGTGCAATCAAATTAAATTTGTGAAAGAAACATGATAATTTTTATACTTTTGCGAGGAAAGTGATATATTAAAATCAGGTAAAATGTACTTATCAAGAACCGGTAACATCGCTTTGAGGGAGGAATTTGGAGTTAATGAAAATCAAACAGGTAGTGCAGGTAGTGGATCCGAAAATGACAACAACACAAATAATCCCTTTAGCAACGAGCTCATAAGATTCATGAGAAAAATGAATGATCGGATGGATCAAAATGCTAAAGAATTTCATGCGCAGATGGATCAGATCCCGAGGGCCCCACCGATATTAAAGGGACCGGATTCAAAGAAATATGCGCAATTGCCGTTCAAACCAAGTGTGGCCTCGGAGTTGATTCCAAAGAGATTCAAGATGCCAGATATTCTGAAATATGATGGAACTTCGAATCCACAAGAACATATCACAACTTACACTACGACTGTAAGTGTGGCCCCGTAGTTGATTCCAAAAAGATTCAAGATGCCAGATATTCTGAAATATGATGGAACTTCGGATCCACAAGAACATATCACAACTTACACTACGACTGTAAAGGGAAATGAATTGGCCCCACATGAGATCGAATCTGTCCTGCTGAAGAAATTCGACAAAACCTTAGCAAAAGGTACTTTAACATGGCACTCGCTTTTAACTGAAAATTTGATTGACACTTTCAAAATGCTTGCAAATTTATTTATTAAAGCTCATGTTGGGGCAAGGAAAGTCCAATCTAGAAAAGAAGATATATTTTGAATCACTCAAGGAGAATCTGAATTATTGCGGAAGTTCATACTCTGATTTTAAAAGGAGAGGATGATGTTGCTAGCAGTACCAGATGAGTGGGCAGCTGAAGCATTCACCAAAAGTATCTCATTCCTTTTAAGCTTTGATGCTTCTAGGAAATTGAAGGAAAGCATGTTGGAGTTTCAGGCAACCACATGGGTAAATATCCATATTATTATGAATCAAAAATTAGAATTAAAGATGCTCAATTGAGTTATTTGGTGTCATCCAATGATCATAATTGCGATCGGAATTAGGAAAAGTTTAAAAGTGATTTTGATGCAAATCGGAGGTCATCCAGGGGTAGTTTCCAGCTTTATGAAAGAGCTGATAGGTGTGGAACTAAAGGTTTTTAGTCATTGGAAAGATTTGTATTGAATAGAAGGACGAATCGTGGTCGTAGTAGGGCTTTATAGGATAAAGAACTATCGGGGTACTAGGATTCATGATGTACCTAGTTGTTAGATCTGGTTGTCAGATGACAACTTCAACATTAGTTTTGTAGAATTGGTACCAGCTATGAGAAATATCAAGAAGGAAATCTCTGAAACCAAAGCATCGAGGTCCCAGGATCCTAGTTTGTAGTTTGAATTCCATGGAAAGCATAGCCACAAGACTGGAGACTATCGACATCTTCGTGAGGAAGCTTTGACTTTGTTGAAAAAAGTCACCTTAGAGAATTATGGGAGAAATCGAGATGCAATGGAACCAGAGAAAATAGTTGTATGGTCACCCCTTGAGGTGATAAATATGATTTTTGATGGGGTTGAAGTAAATGGGGTGACATTCTCGGCAGCGATATCGGTAACTCATGGCAAGAAACTACGAGAAGCATCAGAAGATGAAATCACCTTCACCAAAGAAGATACAGATGGCCTAATTTTACCACACAATGATGCTCTGGTAATATCTTTACGTTTTAGATTGTAAAATTAAACGTGTTTTGGTTGATCCGGATAGTTCAACCAATATCATTCAATTGAGCGTCTTGGAACAAGCAAAGTTATCTGAAAATATAGTTCCAGCAACAAAGCTTTTGGCTGGATTCAATTTAACGAGTGTAACGACCCGATGGGAGATCTTACTACCCACACATGTTGAATGCTTAACGAAAGCCACTTTGTTCGAGGTGGTGGATGGTGATATGGGATATAACATGATCATTGGTAGACCATAGATTCATGAAATGAAGGTCGTGCCATTGACCTATTATTAATTGCTGAAGTTTCCTACACTGAATGGGATCAAGCAGATTAGAGGTGATCAACCTACTGTGAGAGAAATGAATGCAGTCACCTTATCCAGCATCAAGGCAACAAGCAAATAGAAACTATAGGAACCATTGTCTACTAACCTTCCGCAGCCAGTTAAAAGTAACAAAGAAGAGGAGACATAGAACTACTATTAGGTGCATAGATCCTTTTAGGTACCAGAAGAAACAGATGCGACAAAGTCGACCATAGCGGAACTTGAACAAATTGTTATGTTCATAGAGTTCTCGGATAAAAAGGTTTACCTAGGAACGTAGTTGAGTTCCGAACTCAGACTTAAAATAATTTGAGTTTTAAAAGCTAACTTCAATTGTTTTGCATGATCTCATTCTAATATGACATGTATTCCAGTGGATGTGACTCTCTACAAGTTAAGTTCGGACCCTAACTTTCCTCCCTCTGGAATAGGTTTGTAAAAGAAGAGGTATCCAGGTTGTTAAACATAGGTTCTATACGTGAAGTAAGATACCCTGATTGGTTAACTAACGTAATAGTTGTACCTAAAAAGAATAATAATTTTAGAATGTGTATAGACTATAAAAATCTGAATAAGGCTTGCCATAAGGATTCTTTTCTATTGCCAAACATCGACCAAATGATCAATGCTACGACTGGACATGAATTGATGAGTTTTCACGATGCATATTCTGGGTACAACCATATTAAAATACACCCAGAGGATTAAGAAAAAACCTCATTCATCACAAAAGTTGGCACATATTGCTATAATATGATGCATTTTGGGCTTAAGAATGCCGAAGCCACTTATTAGAAGCTCGTTAGTAAATGTTTGAGTATTAAATTGGAAAAACTATGGAGGTTTACATTGATGATATGTTGGTTAAGTCTCTTAGTGAAGAGAATCACTTAATACCATTTTCAAGAAACATTTGACATCTTGAGAAAACATAACATGAAACTTAATCCTGGGAAGTGCGATTTTGGTGTTAGGTCCGGGAAATCCCTTGGCTTCTTGGTTTCTCAGGGGATTGAAATAAATCCCGACAAGATTAAGGCCATAGAAGATATACCTGATCAGCTGAAAAGTGTAAAGGAAGTACAAAGTCTAACCGGCAAGCTAGCGGCCCGTAGCAGATTCATAACAAGGTCGTCGGAGAAATGTCATTGATTCTTTTCTCTATTTAAGAAGAAAAATAATTTCTCATGGACTCCAAAATGCCAGAAAGAGTAAAAGGACTTGAAAAGGTACCTTTCTATCCCTCTTTTGAGTTCAAACCCAAAGGAGAGAGAGCAACTGTTGGTCTATTTATCGATATCAGAGGTTGCGATAAGTGCAATTCTTATTCGGGAGGAGGAAGGTATGAAATTCCCTATTTATTATGTTAGTAAGATAATTTCAGGTACGAAAACATGATACCGACACCTGGAAGTTGGCTCTAGCTCTCCTAGTTGCCTTTCAAACCCTTAGACCCAACTTTCAGTATCATCCAATAGTCATCCTGATGACCTTTCCTTTAAGGAATGTCCTTTATAAACCTGAACTATCGGATTGGTTGGCCAAATGAGTAGTTAAAAGTAGTGAATTTGATATAGAATATAAATCTCGGGTTGCTATTAAGTCATAAGTTTTGGCAGATTTTGTGGCTGACTTTAGTCCGAAAATAATGCCTTTAGCTGCTACAGAAGTACTTTCGGTATCGGGAACCATCTCCGGTGTATAGACCTTGTTAACAGATGGAGCTTCCAACGTAAAAAAGTTCGATCTTGGGATAGTACTGATGAATCATTCGGGGGAGACCCTTAGAAGACCATTAGAACTGTTCTCTTTGATTGACAATGAAGCCGAGTATGAGCCTTTAGTTGTAGGACTTGAATTAGTATCGGGACTAGGTTCCGAGGTGATTCAAATAAAATATGACTCCCAATTGGTAGAGAATCAGATATATGGAATCTTTGATACTAAAGAAAAACAAATGTAGCAGTACTTGAATAAAGTTCAATTTTACTTTCCCGGGTTCAGGGAGTGGTCGGTAATTCAAATCCCAAAGAAAAACAACATGGAGGCGGACACATTGGCCAATTTAAGGTTATCCCTTGAAATGAAATGAGATGATTGCGATGCAGTTGTTTAATTGGCGCATTCAATCCTATACATAGATGGTTATTGCAAATTTAACTCGGCCAACCTAATCTAGGATTGGAGAAATGAATTTATAGAATATTTAAGGCATGGAAAATTACTTGAAGATTTTGAAGCCTCCCGGGCGCTAAGAACTAAAATTGCTTGTTATTATCGTGTTGGTGGTCAATTATACCAAAGATCTTTCCAAAGACTGTTGGCTTGATGTTTAGGTACATCGGAGGCTGATCATGTGATGAGAGAAGTTCATGAAGGGGTTTGTAAAATCACTACGGTGTAGACTCATTGGTTCCTAAATTAATAAGGGTCGATTACAATTGGCCCCGGATGGAACAAGACGCAAGGGCATTTGTATAAAAATGTGAAAAGTATCAATATCATGCTCAGTTGGTGCATCAGCCGGTGGAGCTTCTGCATTTGGTGGTGTGACCATGACCATTCATGAATGAGAGATGGATATTGTTGGTCATTTACCTCAAAGGCCTGGACATGTAACATTTTTTTTAGTTTTAACTGATTATTTCACCATGTAGGTTGAAGTAGGTGCTTTCAAAAAGATTAGAAAGCGAGAAATGATTGTTTGTATTTGGGATAATATCATTTGCGATTTGGAGTACCAAAACAAATTGCTTATGACAATAGGTCACAATTTATAGGTTCCAAAGCTATAAAGTTTCTAGAAGGACTGAAGATCTAAAGGATCACGTCCTCCCATATCATCCAAGTGCTAATGGTCAAGCAGAGTCAACCAACAAGGTGATAATTCAACACCTCAAAAACAAATTAGATAATGCAAAAGGCAGTTGTCCAAAAGAATTATCGGGAGTGTTATGGGCATATCAAACAATGGTAAAGTCAAGCACAGGAGAAACACTTTTTTCCCTTGTGTTCGGTGCAGAAGCTTTGGTTTCAATGGAGATTGGGGAACCGACCATAAGGTATTTTCGGGCAAACGAGGAGGAGAATAATGAAGCAATATTGATTAAGTTAGATTTACTTGAGGAGCGTCAGAATTTAGTCTATGTGAGTATGGTGGCACAGAAGCAAAGGATGGAAAGATACTATAATCGCATAGCAAATCTTCGATATTTTAAAGTTGGAGATCTGGTTTTGTGGAAGGCAACTCAAAGTACCAAAAAAGTATATGCTGGAAAGCTAGAACCAACATAGGAAGGACCTTACAAATTTCAATAACTATTAAAGGTTCATATCAGTTGGAAAATGAAGATGGAGTAAAATTACCAAGCAATTTGAATGCGACTCACCTCAAAAGGTATTATTGTTTAAGATCCTTGATGATACTGAAAGTATGTCTTGTACTCTTTTTTTTCTCCGTTCAGTTTTTGTCCCAATTGGATTTTCCTGGCAAGGGTTTTAATGAGGCAGCAATATAAAACATACTACGAAGAAGGATCGTTGACAACAACAAGAAATCTGGTGTTTAATTTCTCATACTTTGCATCCGAACACTGGGAGGAGGGGAACTTTCATATATTAAAGCATTAAAAGTGTCATTAAAATCGGGGACTATTAGAACCAACAGCTATATCTTGTCAGGACCGGGGACAGCAAGATCAGCACCGATGAAATAAGTAGTACAAGTTAGCCACATGTGTTGGCAACTTTATTTATTTAAGCGAATTTTTGCTCATGTAAATGTACTTTTGAAAATGGAAGGAATAAATTAAAGTCCTTTTGTTTTTATCTTATTTCTTGTCCAAATAAAATAATATGGTCTCTTTCATTTGAAAGTTAGTTAAACTTCAAATGCTAGTGCCGGAATAAATAGGAGACGTCCTTTTCAATGACACTGTAAATATAATGGCCCTCTCTTGTTAAACCTTTATAGTTAAAGGATAAAAATCGGAAGTATAAATACTCGGTATTAAAGTTATCGGATGTAAAAAATTCTAGTCTTTATCATTGGAAAGATGTTTTTGGATAAAAGTTAAGTAAAAGATGTCTTTTATTTCTTAAAATGCCGAACTCAATAGAGGCTCCGACATAGTTACAAAAAAAATTACACTAATTTGTTCTATCAGCAGAGTCTGAATGACGAGAAATCTCTACTACGTTTTTTGAAGATGAAGGTTGTTTCACATCCGGTCCAATACCTTCATCCTTATCTTTATTTTCTTCTGCAACTTCCTCCTTAGTTTCTGAGGACTCTAAACAAGTGCTCGAGGAGCTTGAAGCAGTGGGTCGGGTGGCAATGTTCTCGATGGCAATTGTCTCCAAATTGAGAGCTTCAGCAATGCAGTCGTATATGTTAGGATTACCTTTTTTGGCATCCTTCAAAGTCCCCCTCCTAATGTGATAAATTGTAGAAGTTTTCTCAAGAAAGAAAGAATCCTCTTGATCCCAGAGCTTGGCTTTGAGCTGTTTGATTTTTGGGTTGCAGCTAGTCCTTTTCAACCATCACAATGTCATAGGACCGACAAAGGTCAGTATTTGGTTTCGTGTGTTCACTGTTTTGCTTTATGACCCTTTTCAGCCTTTCCTCCATTCTTGCTCTTTTCTCCTTAGCCGCAGAAGCTTCCTCGATTTTGGAATGCAAGTTTGCTTTCACGTTGATTTGTTCCATGAAAGCAGGATCACATCACACTGCCACATTCAAAACATCTTGTAACTCAACCTACTTGGCATTCAACTCAGCAAGCTAGGTATGCAACTGAGTAGCTGTGACGACCCGGCCAATCGTCTCATGAGTTGCCTCTCCCCTTTCCTCATTTCTGCTTCTTATTGCTTTGTTTATTGGTTCTATATGTTATCGTGTTGGTTGGCTTGGGTTCGGAAAAGATTTGGTAAGATTTGAGACACTTAGTCTCTTTTGAGGAAGCTTAAGTTGGAAAAGTCAACTGGATGTTGAATTATGTGTTAGAGGGCTCGGATGTGAGTTCCGATTGTTCGGATAGCTTCGGGAGGTGAATTGGGACTTAGGAGCGTGATCGGAATGTGTTTTGGAGGTTCAGAGTAGATTTATGCTTGAATTGGCGAAATCAGATTTTTGGCGTTTTCTGATTGATAGGTGAGATTTTGATATATGGGTCGGAATGGAATTCTGAGAGTTTCACTAGTTCCTTTATGTCATTTGGGATGTGTGTGCAAAATTTCAGGTCATTCGGATATGGTTTGGTTGGATTTTTGATCAAAAGTGTAATTTAGAAGATTTTGGAATTCTTAGGCTTGAATTCGATGCGAATTGAGTGTTTTGATGTTGTTTTGAGCATTATGAATGTAGGTACAAGTTTGAATGAGATTATGGGTTATGTTCGCATGCTTGGTTGAGGTTTCGGGGGCCTCTGATGAGTTTCGGGTGGTCAATCGGACCATTTCTTACTGTTGAGAATTGCAGAAAAACTGCTAAAGTGTTGCAGAGAATTTGACCTTGGCGTTCGCGAAGGGTTAGTTGAGGAGGCTGAGATTTTATCCTTCGCGTTCGTGAGGAAGTCTCCGCATTCGCAAAGGGGCTGGGAGGTGATTCATCGCGTTCGCGAGGTAGAGTCGCGTTCACGTAGAGGAAATTGGTCGGCTGGGTTTGAGGTCGAGTTGTTCATCGCGTTCGCGAGAGAGGGAGTGCATTCGCGAAGAGTTAGTCAGAGGTACCATCGTGTTCGCGATGGGCATGTTGCGCTCGCGTAAGAGGGTTTTTTGGTCAAAGTCATTCTGTGCTTCGCGAACGCGAGGCGTTGACCGCGTTCGCGAAGAAGGAATTGAGGCCTGGGTAGAATGTTTAAATAGTCATCTTGTCTGCAATTTTGGGGCTTATTTCCACCATTTTGAGCGATTTTGGAGCTTTTTGAAGAGGAATTCAAGGGGAAACACTTGGAGGTAAGATTCATGGACTTAATACTCGATTCTAATGTGAATTCTACCTAATTAATCGTGGAAATTAAGCCAAAAATTGAAGAACTAGGGCTTGAAATTGGAGACCTAGAATTTGGGATTTGAGGGATCGTTTGTAGTTGGATTTTAATGCTTTTGGTATGAATGAACTCGGGGAGTGATAAGGAATCCATTGATGTGAATTTTATCAAATTCCGAGACGTGGGCCCGGGGGTCGGGTTTTGGTAATTTCGGGATTTAAGTTGTAAATTGATTATTTTCGCTTGGGCTTCGTTCCCTTAGCATATTTTGACGCCGGGATTCTGATTTTGGATAATTTGATGCGAGTGGAGGCCGATTCGAGGGGAAAAGGCATCGCGGGCTAGAGTTTTTGACCGGATTGTGGTGAGTAATGATGTCTTGAGGGTATGAAACCCTGAATTTCTTATCGTTGTGTTATATTGAGGTGACGCACATGCTAGATGACGAGCGTGGGATCGTGCACTGTTGGGGATTGTGACTTAATCCGTCCCGAATGACTATTTTACCATGTATTTGACTGAAAACTATTTGCTATCATCATGTTTTAGGCTGAATGTCATATTTGGGCCTCGTGCCAACTATTTGAACCCTTAGGGGAATTTTACTGATATTTCCTCACTGTTTTGACTTTATACTTGAACTCAGTCATGCTATATTCTACTGTTTTCATAACTCAGCCATGTTTACTCTACTTTAACACTTAAAATGATATTTTTAAATGATATTTTGGACTGAGCATCATGTTTTACTGCTGCCCGAGTGGCTTGTGAGATTCTGACTGAGTAAGGCCGAGGGCCTATGTTGTGAGGAAGCACCTGATTATGATTATGAGGCCGAGGGCCTGAGATTTGTACGCCACGAGGTGGCTTGTTGATATGAGGCCGAGGGCCTAGTGATGATGCCATGAGATGGCTTGATATTGCGCTTGGGCTGTAAGGGGCCTCTCCAGGAGTCTGCACACCCCCAGTGAGCGCGGGTACCCATTGTGATGTGAGATATAGCCCGAGGGGCTAGTATTGTTCTGAGATATTGCCCGAGGGGCGGATTTGTTGACACTATGCCCGAGGGGCGGTCCTTTGTGTGTTTATCTTTCCTAATTGCCTATCAATTTACCTATTTAATTGTTAAAAAGGCATTTCATAAAGTTTAAACTGAACTAAAATGATTTTATATATCTTCACTGATTCACTATTTTTGATGGCTTTTATTGCTTCATTATAGCCTATAATGCGCCTTACGAGATTTCATACTTCTTAGTCCTTATTTATGATTATTACTCACTGAGTTGGAGTACTCACTTTACTCCCTGCACCCTATGTGCAGATTCAGGCGTTGCTGATCCTGCTCACGAGGGTTGAGAGCTCCCGGCAGATTTCGGAGTTTACGAGGTAGCTGCTCGGCATCCTTAGCCCCGTGTTTCTCCCCCTTTATCTCATTTCTTTCTCTTTCAGTTACTCTGTAATAGCTTTGTAGACATTTCAGATTAGTAGTATGTTGATAGATTCTCATGACTGGTGACACCCTGGTATAGGGCTGTATTGGGTTTGTTTTCTGCAAGTTACACTGTTAACGACTTATTTTGGGATTTTATCACGTTTAAGATTAATACTTATTATTTTAATTGCTTAAAATTGATATGGGAATGTGTTGACTGACCTTGTCTTCACGAGAGGCACCATCACGACCGGATCCAGGTTTAGGGTCGTGAAAAGTTAGTATTAGAGCCTAGGTTACATAGGTCTCACGAGTCATGAGTAGGTTTAGTAGAGTCTTGCGGATCGGTACGGAGACGTCTGTATTTATCCTCGAGAGGCTGCTGAACCTTTAGGAAAACTTCATATTCTTGAAATTCTTGTTGTGCTAATTTGTTGATCTGAGTACTAAACTTCTGTTATTCTATTCTCTCATAGATGGTGAGGACACGCGCTACCGGTCAAGATGGACGACCGCCACTACCACCAGCTGTGGCCACTAGAGGCCGAGGACACAGTCATGGTCGCGGTAGGGGAGGAGGCATGGCCCGCACAGCAGCTAGGGCAACACTTGCAGATCCACCAGCCACCCCAATTCAGGATTAGGTCCTAGTTGAGGATGCTCCAGCAGCACCAGCTCAGGCACCAGCTGTGCCTATTGTGATTTCGGGTCTTCAGGAGGCCTTGGTTTAGATTCTATCAGTTTGCACTGGCCTAGCTCAGGCGGTCTCAGCCACTACAGCCGCAGCTACTTCTCAGGCCGGGGGAGGCACTTAGGCTCCCGCCGCTCGCACACCTAAGCAAGTCGTGTAGGGACTTCAGACACCGGGGGCACATCTAGTCCAGCCGGTTGTAGCTGCTCAAGACTATGTAGTTCCTTCCATGCCAGAGGACGAGCAGCATAGGTTGGAGAGGTTTTGTAGACTTCAGCCTCCGACATTCAGTGGTGTAGAGGGCGAGGATGCCCAGGGTTTCTTAGATAAGTGTCAAAGGATGCTTCGTACAACAAGTATGCTGGAGACCAGCGGGGTCGCTTTCACTACTTATCAATTTTCTGGTGCTGCCTTCACTTGGTGGGAGGCTTTTGAGAGGCGTAGGCCTGTTAGTGTAGCACCCCTTACCTGGCAGTAGTTCTACGTTCTTTTTCTGGAGAAGTATGTGCGGCAGTCTCGCAAAGAAGAGCTGCGCAGGCAGTATGAGTGGTTGCGTCCGGGAGAGATGACCGTGATACAGTATGAGATGAGGTTCTCTAAGTTAGCTCGTCATGCTATTTGCTTGGTTTCGATAGATAGAGAGAGGATTAGGAGGTTTGTTGATGGTCCTCACTTATCAGCTTCGTATTCTCATGACCAGGTAGAGGGTGACTGGTGCGACTTTTAAGGAGGTTGTAGACATTGCTAGTGAGATTGAGTTTGTTCGTCGCTAGGAGAGAGAGGAGAGGAGGCCAAGAGGCCTCGAGGATCTGGTAGTTATAGTGGTGCTCTTTCGAGAGGTCAGTTTCAGCACGGTAGAGGCCGTCCATTTAGGCATGCTCAGCCAGCTCGCCTAGGTTATTGTGAGGCGTCATCGAGTCATGGTTCTCACAGTTCTCATTAGGGCCAATCATCACTTAGTGCCCTTCCAGCTCAGAGTTCGTCTCGTGCTCCATCAGTTCAGGGCTCTTCTATGCCAGGTGCATCAGCTAGTCATTCCGGTGCTAGGGATTCCTTTCAGTACCCATCTCCAGCATCCGGGATCTGCTATGAGTGTGGAGAGACGGGTCATATATGGAGGCAGTGTCCTCGTCGTCTTACGGGTTCATCTCAGCAGAGGAGTCAGTCATCGGCTTCAAAGCCAGCTACTTCACCACCACCCACCCACCCAACTAGGGGTGTAGGTCAACCAGCTAAGGGTCGCCCTAGAGGAGGAGGTCGATCAGGTGGCGGTCAGGCCCGTTTTTATGCAGTTCCAGCTAGACCTGATGTTATTACTTCCGATGTTGTCATTACAGGTATTGTTTTAGTCCGCCATAGAGATGCCTATGTATTATTTGATCCTGGTTCCACTTTTTTTTATGTGTCATCATACTTTGCTCATTATTTGGATATGCCCCGTGAGTCTCTTGTTTCACCTGTTCATGTATCTACTTCGGTGGGTGATACTGTTGTTGTAGAACGTGTGTACTGGTCGTGTGTGGTGATTATTGGGGTTCAGGAGACCCGAGTGGATCTTTTATTATTATGTATGGTGGATTTCGATGTCATTTTGGGAATGGATTGGCTATCTCCGTGTCGTGCTATTCTGAACTATCATGCTAAGATAGTGACATTGGCTATACCGGGTGTGCCACGGATTGAGTGGCGAGGTGTGGCTGATTATGTTCCCAATAGGGTAATCTCATTCTTGAAGACCTAGCATATGGTTAGGAAGGGTTGTCTTTCGTATCTAGCCTTTGTGAGGGATATCGGTGCAGAGACTCCCAGTATTGATTCTGTTCCAGTTGTAAGGGATCTTCCCGATGTGTTTCCTACAGACCTGCTGGGCATGCCACCGGACAAGGATATTAATTTTGGTATTGACCTGGTGGATTTTGATGTCATTTTGGGCATGGATTGGTTATCTCCGTCTCATGCTATTCTGGACTGTCATGCTAAGACAGTCACATTGGCTATGTCGGGTGTGCCACAGATCGAGTGGCGAGGTGTAACTGATTACGCTCCTAGTAGAGTGATCTCTTTCTTGAGAGCCCGGTGTATGGTTTGGAAGGGTTTTCTTTCATACCTAGCGTTTGTGAGGGATGTTGGAGCTGAGACTCCCAATATTGATTCTGTTCTAGTTGTGAGGGATTTTCCCGATGTGTTTCCTATAGACCTGCCGGACATGCCACCGGACAAGGATATTGATTTTGGTATAGACCTGGTGTCAGGCACTCAGCCCATTTCTATTCCGCTGTATCGTATGGCACCAGCGGAGTTGAAGGAGTTAAAGGAGCAGCTTCAGGAACTCCTTGATAAGGGGTTCATTCAGCCTAGTGTGTCACCTTGGGGTGTGACGGTTCTATTTGTGAAGAAGAAGGATGGCATTATGAGGATGTGCACTGATTATAGGCAATTGAACAAAGTAATAGTTAAGAACAAGTATCATTTGCCTCGTATTGATGATTTATTCGACCAGCTTCAGGGAGCGAGAGTGTTCTCCAAGATTGATCTCTGTTCGGGTTATCACCAGTTGAAGATCAAGGACTCGAATATTCTTAAGACAGCTTTAGGACCCGATATGGTCATTATGAGTTCTTGGTAATGTCTTTTGGGCTGACCAATGCCCCAGAAGCGTTCATACATTTGATGAACAGCGTGTTCTAGCCTTATCTCGACTCATTTGTCATAGTCTTCATTGATGATATTCTAGTGTATTCACAAAGTCAGGAGGAGCAAGCAGAGCATTTGAGAGTTGTGTTGCAGAGATTGAGGGAGGAGAAGATTTATGCAAAATTCTCCAAGTGTGAGTTTTGGCTCAGTTCAGTGGCTTTCTTGGGGCACGTGGTGTCCAGCGAGGGTATTCAGGTCGATCCAAAGAATATAGAGGTGGTTCAGAGTTGGCCCAGACCATTCTCGGCCACAGAGATTCGCAGCTTTCTTTGTTTGGCGGGTTATTATCGCCAGTTTGTTCAGGGATTCTCATCTATTGCATTGCCCTTGACCAAGTTGACTCAGAAGGGTGCTTCATTTGTGTGATCGGACGAGTGTGAGGAGAGCTTTCAGAAGCTCAAGATAGCCTTGACCATAGCAACAGTGTTAGTTTTACCATCAGCTTCAGGTTCATATACTGTGTATTGTGATGCTTCGAGAGTTGGTATTGGTTGTGTATTGATGCAGGAGGGTAGAGTTATTGCTTATGTTTCTCGTCAGTTGAAGCCACATGAGACGAACTACCCCGTGTATGATTTGGAGTTGGCTATCATAGTTCACACGTTGAAGATTTGGAGGCATTACTTGTATGGTGTGTCTTGTAAGGTGTTTACTGATCATCGTAGTCTCTAGCACTTGTTCAAGCAGAAGGATCTCAGTTTGAGGCAGCGGAGGTGGTTGGAGTTGCTTAAGGATTATGATATTACTATATTGTACCATCCGGTAAAGGCCAATGTGGTGGCCGATGCTTTGAGCTGAAAGGCGGTGAGTATAAGGAGTTTGGCATATATTCTAGTTGGGGAGAGACCCCTTGCAATTGATGTTCAAGCCTTGGCCAATCGGTTCATAAGGTTGGATATTTCGGAGCCTAGTCGGGTATTGGCTTGTGTAGTTTCTCGATCTTCCTTATATGATCGCATCAGAGAGCGCCAGTATGATGATCCGCATTTGCTTGTCCTCAAGGACAGAGTTCAACATGATGATTCCAGAGATGTGACTATTGGTGATGATGGGACAATGAGGATGCAGGGTCGGATATGTGTGCCCAATATGGATGGGCTTCGGGAGTTGATTCTGGAAGAGGCCCATAGTTTGCGGTATTCCATTCATCTGGGTGCCGTGAAGTTATATCAAGATTTGAGGCAGCATTATTGGTGGAGGAGAATGAAGAAAGACATTGTGGGATTTGTAGCTCGGTGTCTCAATTATCAGCAGGTAAAATATGGGCATCAAAGACCGGGTGTCTTGCTTCAGCGGATGGATATTCCAGAGTGGAAGTGGGAGAGGATCACTATGGACTTTGTAGTTAGACTCCCATGGACTTTGAATAAGTTTGATGTTATTTGGGTGATTGTGGATCGGCTGACCAAGTCCGCGCACTTCATTCCGGTGTGTACTACCTATTCTTCAGAGCAGTTGGCAGAGATCTATATCCGGGAGATTGTTCATTTGCATGGTGTCCTAGTTTCCATCATCTCAGATAGGGACACTCAGTTTACTTCGCAGTTTTAGAGGTCTGTGCAGAGGGAGTTGGGTACTCAGGTGGAGTTGAGCACAGCTTTTCACCCTCAGACGGACGGGCAGTCCGAGCACACTATTCAAATATTGGAGGACATGTTGCGTGCTTGTGTCATTGATTTCGGAGGGTCATGGGATCAGTTTCTACCGCTTGTGGAGTTTTCTTATAACAACAGCTACCAGTCGAGTATTCAGATGGCTCCATATGAGGATTTGTATGGGAGGCAGTGTAGATCTCCAGTTGGTTGGTTTGAGCCGGGTGAGGCTAGGCTATTGGGGACAGACTTGGTGCAGGATGCTTTATAAAAGGTGAAGGTGATTCAGGAGAGGATTCGTACAGCGCAGTCGAGGCAAAAGAGTTATGCTGATAGGAAGGTTCGGGATGTGTCCTATATGGTTGGCGAGAAGGTTCTGTTGAAGGTTTCACCTATGAAGGGTGTTATGAGATTTGGGAAGAAAGGTAAATTGAGTCCTCGGTTCATTGGGCCTTTTGAGTTGCTTCAAAGGATTGGGGAGGTGGATTATGAGCTTGCTTTGCCACCCAACTTGTCGAGTGTGCATCCGGTATTTTATGTTTCTATGCTCCGGAAGTATATTGGGGATCCGTCTCATGTTCTGGATTTTAGCACGGTTCAGTTGGATGGTGATTTGACTTATGATGTGGATCCAGCAGCTATTTTGGAGCGTCAGGTTCGAAAGTTGATGTCAAAGGATATAGCTTCATTAAAGGTGCAGTGGAGAGGTCGGCCCGTGGAGGAGGCTAGCTGGGAGACCGAGCGGGAGATGCGGAGCAAATATCCTCACTTGTTTGAGGCTTCAGGTATGTTTTTTGACTCGTTCGAGGATGAACATTTGTTTAAGAGGGGGAGGATGTGACGACCCGGCCAGTCGTCTCATCAATTGCCATTTTGTTTCCCCCATTTCTGCTTCTTATTTCTTTGTCTATTGGTTCTATATGTGAACGGGTTGGTTGGCTTGGGTTCGGAAATGATTTGATAAGGTTTGAGACACTTAATCTCTTTTGAGGAAGCTTAAGTTGGAAAAGTCAATCGGATGTTGACTTATGTGTTAGAGGGCTCGGATGTGAGTTTCGATGGTTCGGATAGCTTCGGGAGGTGATTTGAGACTTAGGAGCGTGATCGGAACGTGTTTTGGAGGTCCGGAGTAGATTTAGGCTTGAATTGGCGAAATTGGATTTTTGGCGTTTTCCGGTTGATAGGTGAGATTTTGATATAGGGGTCGGAATGGAATTTCGAGAGTCGCAGTAGTTTTGTTATGTTATTTGGGATGTGTATGCAAAATTTCAGGTCATTCGGATGTGGTTTCGTTGGGTTTTTTTATCAAAAGCGTAATTTAGAAGATTTTGGAATTCTTAGGCTTGAATCCGATGTGAATTGGGTGTTTTGATATTGTTTTGAGCGTTCCGAAGGTTGGAACAAGTTTGAATGAGGTTATGGGTTATGTTGGCATGCTTGATTGAGGTTCTGGGGGCCTCAGGTGAGTTTCGGGTGATCAATCGGACCATTTCTTGTTGTTGAGAATTGAAGAAAAACTATTGAAGTGTTGTAGAGAATTTAACCTTCGCGCTCGTGAAGGGTTAGTTGAGGAGGCTGAGATTTTATCCTTCGCGTTAGTGAGGAAGGCTCCGCGTTCGCAAAGGGTCTGGGAGGTGATTCATCGCGTTTGCGAGGTGGAGTCGTGTTCGCGTAGAGGAAATTGGTCGGCTGGGTTTGAGGTCGAGTTGTTCATCGCATTCGCGAGAGAGGGAGTGCGTTTGTGAAGAGTTAGTCTGAGGAACCATCGCGTTCGCGATGGGCATGTCGCGTTTGCATAAGAGGATTTTTGGGTCAAAGTCATTTTGTGCTTCGCGAACGCGAGGCGTTGACCACGTTCGCGAAGATGGAATTGAGGCCTGGGCAGAATGTTTAAATAGTCGTCTTGTCCACAATTTTGGGGTTTATTTCCACCATTTTGAGCGATTTTGGAGCTTTTTGAAGAGGATTGAAGAGGGATTCATGGAGAAACACTTGGAGGTAAGATTCATGGACTTAATACTCAATTCTAATGTAAATTCTACCTAATTAATCATGAAAAATAAGCCAAAAATTGAAGAACTAGGGCTTGAAATTACAGACCTAGAATTTGGGATTTGAGGGATCGTTTGTGGTTGAATTTTGATGCTTTTGGTATGAATGAACTGGGGGAGTGATAAGGAATCCATTGATGTGAATTTTATCGAATTCCGAGACGTGGGCCCGGGGGTCGGGTTTTTGGTAATTTTGGGATTTAAGTTGTAAATTGATTATTTTCGCTTGGGCTTCGTTCCCTTAGCATATTTTGATGTTGTGATTCTGATTTTGGATAGATTCGAAGTGAGTGGAGGCCAATTCGAAGGGCAAAGTCGTCGTGGGCTAGAGATTTGACCGGATTAAGGTGAGTAATGATTGTAAATGATGTCCTGAGGGTACGCAACCCCGAATTTCACATCGTTGTGCTATATTGAGGTGACACACACTCTAGATGATGAGTATGGGGTCGTGCACTGTTGGAGATTATGACTTAGTCCGTCGAATGACTATTTTACCGCGTATTTGACTGAAAACTATTTTCTATCATCATGTTTTGGGTTGAATATCATATTTGGGCCTTGTGCCAACTATTTGAACCCTTAGGGGATTTTTACTGATATTTCCTCATTGTTTTGACTTTATACTTGAACTCAGTCATGCTAGATTCTACTGTTTTCATAACTCAACCATGTTTACTCTGCTTTAACACTTAAAATGATATTTTTAAATGATATTTTGGGCTGAGCATCATGTTTTACTACTGCCCGAGTGGCTTGTGAGATTCTAACTGAGTAAGGCCGAGGGCCTATGTTGTGAGGAAACACCTGATTATGATTATGAGGTCGAGGGCCTGAGATTTGTACACCACAGGGTGACTTGTTGATATGAGGCCGAGGGCCTAGTGATGATACCATGAGATGACTTGATATTGCTCTTGGGCCGTAAAGGGCCCCTATAGGAGTCTGCACACCCCCAGTGAATGCGGGTACTTATTGTGATATGATATATAGCCCGAGGAGCTGTTATTGTTTTGAGATATTGCCCGAGGGGCGGATTTGTTGACACTGCACCCGAGGGGCAGTCCTTTATGTGTTTATTTTTCCTAATTGCCTATCAATTTACTTGTTTAATTGTTAAAAAGGCATTTCATGAAGTTTAAACTGAACTAAAATGATTTTACATATCTTCACTGATTCACTGTTTTTACTGCTTCATTATAGCCTGTAATGTGCCTTATGAGATTTCATACTTCTCAGTCTTTATTTATGATTATTACTCACTGAGTTGGAGTATTCATTTTACTCCCTGCACCCTATGTGCAAATTCAGGCGTTGCTGATCTTACTCGCGAGGGCTGAGAGCTCCCGATAGATTTCGAAGTTAACGAGGTAGATGTTTGGTATCCGCAGCCCCGTGTTTCTCCCCCTTTATCTCATTTCTTTCTCTTTCAGTTATTCTGTAATAGCTTTGTAGACATTTCAGACTTGTAGTATGTTGATAGACGCTCATGACTGGTGACACCCCGGTATCGGACTGTGTTGGGTTATTTTCCGCAAATTATACTGTTAATGGCTTATTTTGGGATTTTATCACGTTTAAGATTAATACTGATTATTTTAATTGCTTAAAATTGAAATGTAAATGTGTCGGCTGGCCTTGTCTTCACTAGAGGCGTCATCACAACCGAGTCCGGGATTAAAGTCGTAACAGTAGCCTCTTGGCTATGAACCATCTTTTTTTTTTGCTCAGATTGCTCCAACCTATCTTCAAGCTCGCCCATATTAGCAAGTCATGCCTCTAAAGATGGTAGGCATTCAGCAAGTTGATCTCGTTCAACATCAATTTGATCACGCTCGGCAGCGAGTTCTTTTTTGGCTTGGATCATCTTCTACAAGCCCTTGGAGGCAAGAAGGTTAGCCTAAAAAGTAAAAGTTTAAGGTTATTAGAGATAATGGTTAGCAAGAAAAAAGGGGAAAGGGAAGATAAGAGTAAGATGATATTTGAGCAGCAAAGTGCATGTTGTTATTGATCAGATATTCCGTAAAAAGAGCATCCATCTTCCGTCGGTCGTTGTTCAAAGCCAAAGGCTTCAAGTAGTTGGCAAATCCCACCGGCTTGGAACGTAAGTGTCACTCATTCAAAACCAAAATAGTGACCTTATGTTAACCGTTAGGGTTTTGGATGAGTGTAAAAAAAGTATTCTCAATGTTCCCATGATCAAGTAACCGAGGGAAGCGAACATCTTCCATTTGTTCAGTTGGGTCCAGTGATAAGGTAAGAGCTGGCGGTGCGATAACTGGTGTTGAAGTTGGAGGTGGAGGAATGTCAGAGTTGGAACTCCTCTGACTGGAAGCGATAAATGGGGCCCAGAAACGGGACTCAACATTTTCAACCATTTATGACTTTGTAAGGAGTTCTTGGATGTTATCCAGTTGAGTATCCAATTGAGCTGGAAAAGTCCCTCCTTTTCTTCTTCTTTGAAGAAAAATCGCTTCATCATTGTTATTAGTTTCATCTTTGTCAAGGACTACTATGGTCGGTCCTATTAGGTTCCTTTTA
This sequence comes from Nicotiana tabacum, assembly GCF_000715075.1. Taxonomy (NCBI): domain Eukaryota; kingdom Viridiplantae; phylum Streptophyta; class Magnoliopsida; order Solanales; family Solanaceae; genus Nicotiana; species Nicotiana tabacum. Next base: position 118,148,047 of record NC_134087.1, read on the forward strand.
TTCGAGGCTTCTCCTAAGCCTCAGCCTTGGAGGTACATCTTCTTCTTGGTTTTTTCTCCTTAGGTAGGGGACTCAGGGAAGAAGGACCTTCATCGGAAGCAAGAGCGACACCACGAGCCTTTTCTGATCAAGAGCTTCTTGAATTTGTTGATGAGCCGCCTTTGTGTCATGGGAAACCTCGTTTGCAAGGAAAACAGAAGACCCTTTTAGAAAGCTTACATATTATGCAAGGAAGTCAACAAATTTATACTGCATCGTGTTGAAGATTAAAAAGGAAATGGGAAGTTTTATTTACCATGGTTCTTGACCTTGTAGTTGAATTTGTGTGAAATTTATTTCCACTTACGGGAGACCGATGTGGAAATATCTAAAAAAAATTATACCTATTGGGTTATGTTCTGAACCATTGGAGGAACCTAACATGTAGTTGAAATAAAAGAATAGAAAGTTAGCAAAAGAGATAATTTTCTTTAAAGCGGTGAAAGAGGGATATTCGAAAAACTTACGAGTGAAGTTTTAGGATTTAGGGATAGGAGGTGTTGTCACTAGTAGAATGTCCCCGGAAGAAATGACAACGAACCTCTTTATCCAACCACAATCATTATCACCATCAATACTGGTGACAATGGCATGGTAATCGCATTTGCTGAGTTTAATCATTCCTCCACAAAAATTCATTGGGGCGTAAAGGTTGATCAAATGAGTAAGAGTGAGGGTTTCACCGGCCAGGAAGCACAGAAACCGAAGGCATGCTACCATTGACCATATTGACGAATCTACCTAGGCGAAGCAAACTTGGTAGTTTTAACAATACTCTAAAATGATGGGATTGATTACTCGGCCATTCTTAAAGCAAAAGTATACGTGCAAATGTACATGTGCCCCGATTTGCTGAAAATGACATTTTCCACTTTGTTAGGGGCTAAAACTTCAAGTTTGTTCCAGCCACAATCTTCGTTCACAACATGAATACTAGCAGGATGATGGAAAGAAATATATCTACTGACGGATCTTTTTCTATCATTTTTTGGGTTTGAGGGTTCCTGTTGAACTTGGAGATCCATCCAGAGTTTAGTTGATCAGAAATAATTGTGCTAGTAGTAGGATGTTTGGAATTGGCTTCCTTGGATTTATTCTTCTTGAATGGGCCGCCACCGATGAAAGTGCTTGAGTAACCGGAGGAGAGATAGCAGAAGACATGGTGATGAAGAATGTAAATATGAAGGTTTTAATGAGAAAGAGAGGTTTGGAGAGAAGTTATAATGAAATTTGAAGAAGAAGAATTAGTAAAAGTGAAAGGTAAAAATGATGAGAAGTGGAGAAGTTTATAGGCGACGGAATACAAAGCTATTATTACCTAGGTAAATGGCGAAGTATTTGTCGAATCACGGGATAACATGTGTGCAGCTCATTAATTGGAAGGAGACATGCATCCTTTCAAGTTTCAGAAATCATTCATGAACATTCCCGCCAAGAAAAAAGTCTTATCTACTTCCCGGTAACAAAACGTTTAGTCACCGGACAGTAGGGGAACTAACTGTATGGGGTAAATTTATTAAATGATAGGTAGATGCTCGTCGAGTTAACACATGGCAGTGAAGATAAATAGGATATGAGTCAACAAATAGCTGGCATCGGTTACGAATATGTGACCGGTGTTGTGTGAGTTCTGAAGACGTTGGAACAGAGGACGAAAGTTTGAAAGGAAGATATCGGTTGGAGAAGGCAGCATTTAATGAGAAACAATTACAAAGAATCATTGTATTTATACTCAACTGCTATTCAGCCATCAAGATTATTCATATTAAAGAAGAGCTTGATTTGGGGATCTTATATCCCTGATTTGGGATATAAATACGAGAATTTGAAACTCATTGTAGACACAAAATATCTGTATGCAATAAAAGGCTAAACTAACTCTCATTCTATTAACAACATTCTTTCTTTCTAATATATACATTATTCTTATTCTTGCTTCCAGAGAAGTTTGAGGAGGTCATGGGAGCTATGCGTAAGATGAGTAGGGAGAGAGAGACTGGGCTAGACGAGATTCCGGTGGAATTTTGGAAGTGTTTGGGGAGAGCAAGTTTGGAGTGGTTGACTGGGTTGTTTAATGTTATTTTTAAGGTGAAGATGATGTTGAATGAGTGGAGGTGGAGTACGGTGGTTCCATTGTATAAGAACAAAGGTGATATCCAGAGTTGTAACAATTATAGGGGTATCAAATTACTGAGTCATACCATGAAAGTGAGGGAGAGAGTGGTTGAAGCGAGGATAAGGATGACCATATCTGTATCCGACAACAAGATCGGGTTCATGCCGGGTCGTTCTACTATAGAAGCTATACATCTTGTTAGGATATTGGTGGAACTGTACAGAGAGAAGAAGAAGGATCTGCACATGATATTTATTGACCTAGAGAAAGCGTATGACAAGGTTTGTAGAGAAGTTCTCTGGAGATGCTTGGAGGCAAAAGGTGTGTTGGTTCCCTACATTATGGCAATTAAGGACATGTATGATGGGGCTAAGACTCGGGTTAGGACAGCTGGAGGCAACTCTGAGCATTTTTCAGTTGTAATGGGGTTACACCATGGTTATGCGCTCAGCCCGTTCTTATTCACCTTGGTGATGGACGCGTTAACACACCATATTCAAGGTGAGGTGCCATGGTGCATGCTATCCGCCGATGACATAGTTCTGATTGATGAGTCGTGAGCCGGTGTTAATGAGAGGCTGGAGGTTTGGAGACAAGCTCTTAAGTCTAAGGGTTTCAAGCTGAGCAGGACGAAGACGGAATACCTAGAGTGTAAGTTCATCGCTGAGCCAGGGAAAGAGGGCGTGGATGTGAGGCTTGAATCACAGGTCATCCCAAGTAGAGGCAGCTTCAAGTACCTTGGGTCGGTTATCCAGGGGGGAGGGGAGATCGGCGAGGATGTCACACCCGTACTTGTGTAGGATGGATGAAGTGGAGGTTATCATCTGGAGTCCTGTGTGACGAGAGAGTGCCACCAATACACAAAGGTAAATTCTATAAAGCGGTGGTTAGACCGGCCATGATGTATGGGGCTGAGTGTTGGCCTGTTAAAAACTCACATATCCAGAAGATGAAGGTAGCAGAAATGAGGATGTTGAGGTGGATATGCGGATACACTAGGATGGATAAGATTAGGAATAATGATATTCGGGAGAAGGTGGACGTGGCTCCCATTAATGACATGATGCGGAAAGCGAGGCTCAGATGGTTCGGTCATGTTTAGAGGAGAAGCCCAGATGCTTCGGTAAGGAGGTTTGAGCGGCTGATTGTGGAGGGAACGAGAAGAGGTAGAGGATGGCCTAAGAAGTATTTGGGAGATGTGATCAGGTAGGACATGGCGAGGCTTCAGATTTCCGAGGACATGACACTTAATAGAAAGATGTGGAGGTTGAGTATTAGGGTTGTAGGTTAGAAGGTAGTTGAATCTTGCCTTACTTCGTACCATTGTGAGACTAGTCTGGTAGGGTTTTTGTCTAAGATAGCTAGTGAAAAGGTTGTGTCTTACTATTTCACTTTTCAGTGCCGGACCTATTTACAAGCTATTGCTTTTGCTTTGCATCTTTCTTCTGGATTCCATGTTGTTCCTATTTTTCCTATGATTTCTGGGGTGAAAGTGATATTGTCTCATTTTGTCTTTGTCTTTTTATTTTCTGGAGCAGAGGGTCTTTCGGAAACAACCTCTCTACTCCTTTGGGGTAGGGGTAAGGTCTGCGTACACACTACCCTCCCCAGACCCCACTAGCGGAATTTTACTGGGTGGTTGTTGTTATTGTTGTTGTTGCTTCCGGAGAAGCTCATTTCACAGTCAAGCTTGTGTGTTTTCTTCAAGTTTCTTTAATTAATTTATTTTTATTCTTAATTATTTTATATTCTTGGATCAAATTAATTCACGTGTCTATAAATCACGTTATAAATTCAATTGTATTATTTTTCGGGTAAACAATGAATAGCATAATTAATTTGTATGGAAGCTATTGTAAAATATAACCAATAACTATGGTGGTTCGATGACAGGGAGGTCCATGATGTTAAACTCTATCTTGGGTTTAAAACTTTCTACATGCGACAACTAAAATTAGATTTTCTCGATCTATCGGTGTCATTCTTTGGTGAAGTTTGTGATAATCTTGTTTCTGTGCGTTTTAATTTTTATCAGGTCCCTTATGGACAATTGATTTTAATACTTTAAAAAGGACTTTTTCAACTAAAGACACGGATTTGGCCATATATACTTGTTGCAGATTTTGTATTTACATAGTTCTGAATTTCTGATCAATTCTGTTTAGAATACTCCATTTCAGTTTGACTCTGCCAAGTTTCGTGTTTGAGTCATTTTCCCTAATTAACTGCAAATTGATGCAGAGTCTTTGTCAAAGTATTTACATTTCAATTATTTACATTATTGATTTTTTGTCAAAGCAAAGAACTAAAATCGACCAGCACGTCAAACAGGATAAATAATTACGAAACAGTCTAGTCCGCAGCCACGAGATAAAGCGAAGAAGAAGAATTTCCTTTTTCCTTCCATAAGTAAAAAACAATGATCGCTGTTTTTCATTGATTAAAGTTTATTTTAACTTGCTAGCTTTAGGTTATCACCTCCCTCTCAATATACTAGATTTTAATTATAGCAGCTATATATCTTCCCCATCGCTAAAATAAAAGAGAAATATGTATGGAAATAGAGTTACTCTATTTGCTAGCCATATTTAAGAGTAGTTAGAACGTATGTAATTAATGTTTGTGAAAAAATACATGTTAAAGGCATTCAACCATAAAAAAAATTCACTAATACCTATCCAAAAACGTTAATCATATGTAAAAGTTACTGATTGAGGAAAAGCACTCCAATGAAATATACATTACATGATATTCTCTCTCTATATATAACATGTCAATTCAATGTCTTCAATTAGTAGAGATTCAAAACATTAATTGAATGTACTGCAGCAACCTATAGTCAATTTTTGGTAAATGTACCACGCGATATAAACTATAATTAAATTGGTTCTCGATTAAGCTTCAACGTCTTAGTCAAATTTACTAACTCCTCATGGAAGACATCCGCATACATGGAGCCTTTAGCTTTGAGGATTTTCGTGCTTTTGGACCACTTAAGCTTTTATTTTAAAAAGAAAATTAGGGGGGGGGGAGGGGGAGGGGAGGGTGGGAGGGGGCGAGTTGGGGATCCATGTGAGATTAGAATTTTTTCGCTAAAGCTGTCTGAAAAACCACCAATACTATATTGCAATTAACAAGCATTTTGAATTAATGAAGAACGGAAATCATATTAGTATTGGTAAAACTACAAAAATCAAAGTAACATCGCGCAGGAAACAATTAATTTACTTTGTAAACATGTATATTTGTATTCCGTAATATCAGTTTAGGTGCGAAACTGAATCTTTTGTAGGTTGGCCGTAGGAGAGTTTCAAGTTTCAACCTCATCAGGTAGAAATCACCTTATACTCAACATGATTTAACTTGCTAAAAGATAACTACAAGCAAAAGTTCATAAAAGTGGGTCTGTTCAATTATAACTTGAAAAATAAGACAAGCTGCTTACTGTAACAAGTTTAAAACGATCGAATTGTAAAAAACAAATCACATTATTTTTTGGTAAATAATTTTTTATTTATTACCAAGTAATCTTTGTACAACTCAAAACAAAACAAAAAAACCAGCACTAAAGCTGGGCATCATCTCTAGCACTACTACACCCCCTAAACAACAACAAGATCATAAAGCATTTACTAGGCTAACTAAGGGTAGAAATTTAAGCTTTCCAGTTTTTTAGTCAATCGAGCCCACATAGAACCTCGGCAGAATATATCTTGAACAATTTGTCTGATAACTTGTTCCTCTTGCCTTTGCTTATTCTGAAATATCCTCATGTTTCGCTCTTGCCATATATGATATACACATCCAGCTATTGCCATTCTGAATACCTCTGCTCTAGCGCTTCTACCCCTCTCATTTACTTCCATCCATGCCATTTCATGCTGCCAGTTCATAGCCTTTCTTGTCAAACCTTGCCATTGTTGTTCCATATTCCACTTAAGTACACACAGCTGAAAAATAAATGGTCAATAGTCTCATTAGCAACATTACACAGAGGACACAACAGTATATCAATCACACCCCAGCTAGCCAGCCTGTCCCTTGTTCTTAGCCTCCTGTGAGCTGCCAGGTTAAGTATAAAAATTCATCTTGGTGCACCATAGTTATTACAAATCAACTTTCTCCATGGAACTTTTTGATGGACTCCCCTCATCTTCTGGTATATAGCTTTGATAGAGAAAGACCTCATCCTTTCTAGCTCACTTTGATTTATTCTAGTACGTTCTAAATAAAGTTTAGCTTTCATCACATTTTTTACTATCCAAGATGCTTGTTTCCCCTCTATGTCCCACACTTGCTTCCCTTTACCATAGTATGTATGCACCCAAACTACCCACAATTTATCTTTTTTCTGACATAGGTTCCATAAAAGCTGACACACTGCTGCTTTATTCCATATTGATATATCCAGAATGTTAAGACCCCCTGCAACCTTAGGACCACATAGTTTCTCCCAAGCCAATAGTGCTCTTTTGGTTATTTCTCCTCCACCCGTCTAGAGGAAATTTCGGTATATAGATTATACCATCTTGATCACTTTCTTTGGAAAAATAAAGATCTGGGACCAATAGATTGGACTGCAAACAAAGTGTTTTTAATCAATTATACCATTCCTGAATAAGATAAGTGCTTAGAAGTCCATGATGTAATTTTTTCCATCATCCTTTCCAAAAGAGGTTGATATTGAGTAACGGACATTCTTTTGGAACTCAAAGGAACTCCTAGGTATTTGAAAGGTAGGTCTCCTTTAGTATATCCTAACATGCCTAGGATCTCTTGTTGTATATCCAAGCTTACCCCTCCAAAATAAATGGTGCTCTTATCCCTATTTGCTATCAAGCCAGACGCATTGGAGAACTTAATGAAACAATCATGTAGTAGCTTGGATCACCTGTAGCTTCGCACATCTAGGATGATAATTAAAATCAGGGTTCAATTGCAAGGGTTTTAAAAGCTTACTCAAGTATTCCATAGCTAAAACAAATAAGAATGGAGACAGATGATCTCTTTGTCTAAGACCCTTCTTGACAGGAAAAAGACTTGGCAAAAAAAATCACATTATATATATATATATATATATATATATATATATATATATATATATATATATATATATATATATATATATATATATATATATAAGTAATAAAGTGTCAACATTTTTTTAAACACATGTGGCTCAGTTACATGCATGGACCATGGATGTAAACCTAATTCTTTTCAAAATTAGTCCCTTAATTCATGGTGGGAAATTGATAATTTTGAGTATTGGCTAGTAAAGTCATGCTAGATTACCTGGACGGTTGGACCCTTATTAGCAAACAGAGAAACTGAGCCCAGTCGACGTCTTTAAGCATTTTCATGCATGTTCCTTTAATTGTATCTATAGCTAATCGCATTAAGGATTCCATTCATATGACCCTAAATGACACTGGGTTTAACTTATAGCCGCTAGCGGACCTAGGATTCGATGGTTGCGGGACATCATTACATTCAACATGAGTTTATCATTGCTCATAAAAATTGGTACGGGGACCTCTGTTAATATTTGACTATTTCTTGAAAATATTTACAAGTATATAAGGAGTTTTTGCCCCTGTTTTCGGGTGTCGGTGACCCTCTCCCTACCATATATGTCCGCCTCTATCTACCAATAATAAGATTTTTACACAATCAGTGTAATTTTACTAATCATATTAGGTTTTACTTGCTGTATTTTCTAACTTAAAAATTTATCATGAATAATTATTACTTGTAACTATCTTTTAAGGTGATTTGATCGAGTATAAAATTTTATACAACATGATATCTTCTAACAAAAAAGTAGATCCAAGAGTTAAGAGCAACGCAGTTTCACAGATTTTGTGGGTCAAAAGCACATAAAGTTGATATTTTTTATGTGTTCACCCCGTTGAAGGTTATAAAAATACATATTTACGTATTTAGTAATATAAAGTAGCATATTTGTTTATTTCAATTGGATTGTGTTTTGTGTGTGGGTGTGTGTGTGTGTGTGTGTGTGGGGGGGGGGGGGGGGGGGGGTTAAACAAACATGTAAGCAACAATGCCTCGATGTTAGCTAGAGTAGTAATTAACATGCTAATTAGGTCAATGAGTTTTCTTTATTATTGTATTGCTTTGACACTTTGTAGCCTTCATGCCAGCCGTTCCATCATGCAGATATTTATTTTATCAGTTTGCTTTTCTTATTTCTTCAAACATGATCTAAGAACTAATAAAGCTGAATAATATATAGTACAGGTTAGGACTTGGTTTCTCACCAGTCATACAAACAAATTAAACTAACAGGAAAAGAATAAATAAACGAATCAATAAATTAAGTGCATTGTGGCAACCATGTATAATTGATTAACAGGGAATTAATTATAATTAAAAAAAAAATCACAGTCCTAAGACTTTTTGCTAGATTCTTGGCTATTTAAGTTGTGAGGTGGTATATATTTATACAAGATAAGGTCAATGGTTTTTGTTGGCATCTACTTAGTTTAAATGCCAACTACTTAAATAACTGGATTTTTTTAATTAATGACTGAGATTTGATTTTCTACTCCAAACTTGAATTACTTATTGTACAAATATTGAAGACTATATTGGTCGAATTGCTCAATTAACTATTTCTAATGATGAGATTATTATAATTAAATATGTTTGGTTAAGACTCGTCATCTTTGGTTAACAACGGATTGACATGAAAAACCTTTTTTTCTTCTTATTTTTGCAGACTGCATCGATATTTCCATTTTATTTTTTAACTAATTAAAGTACTGGGTTGATAGAGCCTTAAGGGTCATCCTCCAATGAAGACTACTTTTTATCTAATATTACTAACTTTTATTCTATTTTCTCTGAGGAAGCTGAGAAATAGAAATGGAGGAATTCCTTTTCGAGATAATTGAACCTCACTAGACAAGATACGAGTGATATAAAAATTTGCAGTTTTTAATTTAGTGGGGATAACTGTAATTACTATATATATACTACTTTAAGTGTACCGTCAACTGTCCCCAAAAGTCTATCTTTTTTGTGAGTTTTTATCTGATGTTAGGTATTCATATTGAGATTCCTAGCTAATTCGAAATTTGCTTGCATAAGACCCATTAAAAGAAAACGCTCTCTACCAGAATTCTTTTCATTTATAATGGCTCGAAACCAAAACATGTTAAGCATGGAGAAATCCTATTCATCCCATTCCCACCACAATCTTTGGTTGGATTTTTTTTTTCTTTTAAATGTTGTTGTTGTTGTAAAAAAAAATTAAGGAAAAATGTATGAGATTTGACCTTTCGCCATGGTTTTTTTGAGTTTTAAATAGGAGTTTTAAAAGTATGAGTAACTATATGAGATTTGACCTTATGGTTTTTTTAAAGTTTTAAATAGGAGTATTTGGGATCTTTACACAAATAACCAGTTGATTTCATATTTTTTATGTCGGTATATATGAATTATATGTTACTTAAACATAATTTTATACATATTAACTTGGGAGATTGGAATTTTTTTATTTCTAGAACTTTCGTTATAGAACTTCAAATTCACAAAGCTAAAGACTCTCAACTTTCTAACCTTCAACGTAGAATCCTAGAAATTGAGAAAACCCTGATAACTCAGGTCACCCCAACTAAAGATAACAATTTTACTGTAATAAATGTTCTACAGCTTGGTGAATTCGAAGTTCTATAGCGAAAGTTTAGAAATCTCATAAGGTTTAATTTAGGGGATTGAAGGAGTGGATATATATATATATATGTACCGATTTTTAATTTAATTTAAACAGCTAAATAAACCACTATTTATGTTAATCTTCTATCTTTATCGTTTTCTTTTATGGATACACAAGTTATAGAGCGGGTGCTAGAATAGTAGCCACTTGCCAAAGGACGTGGAAAGGAGCGAAACACTCTGCAGCCACCAAATTAATACTAATTGTATTATAGTTGAATAATGAAAGACAATATATATGTCATTGGCCAAGTTTTTTACGCTACAGGTGAATTAAAAACCGGCCATATTTAGTTTCCAGCTTATATTAATGTCTCAGCTATATCTACTCTTTGTTAATTATAATACTACTCTCTCTCCGTTCACTTTTATTTGACATATATACTAAAAATAAATTTTCATTTTTACTTGTCACTTTACGCATATTAAGAAAAGACAATTTTTTTCCCTCTGTTATATCCACATTATTTATTACTCATTTCAAATTATTTTCTCAAATCGAATAAAATATGTATCAATTAATATGGGTATCATAGTAAATTATGCACTTCATTTATTATTTTTTAAGGGGCAATGGAAAGCCATTGGGGAAAACATCAGATTGATAAAATTCATGTGAGTCTTCTTAAAAAGCTGTTTAACCCTCTCTTCCTTTTGGATTGCGCTAGTAGACTCCTCCTAGCTTAGTTTAAAAAAACTAAGTAAACTTCTAATTACTTAAGCACTTGGATTTATCTATTTTAGAGTTGGGTGACTTGTAGCGGGCATACGCAAAATTTTGCACAAACGATATCGGCCTATTCGGCTTTGTGAGTGATTGTGAATCAAGCACTATAGTGATTTTAATGCTTTAGTCTTTGTCCCAAAATATATACTATATATACATCTTAAAATATATATATATATATATATATATATATATATATATATATATATATATATATATATATATATATATATATATATATGCGTTGCGCGTGTACTTCCGCTTAATGAGTATACAATTTTAAAATAATTATATAAATTTTATATTAAAAATTATGTTCGAGTTATTATAAAATAAAAATGAAAGAAAAATTTGTAAATTAAAAATTAGAGGAAATAAGTGTGAGTTGAAAGCGATGAATATTCTTTTTCACTTACTAATAAAGGAAGAACCTTTGTCTCATAAGTCTTCTGATGGATTAAGTGCCAAAATTCCTTTTATTTGATTATTCGAACATATTGATCAGTTTCGTGAAGAAAAGATTTTATATGTGAGTAATCAAAGTTTTTGAACTCGATTTCCATTTTTTCTAGAAAACAAAAAGCCAATAAGAATAACAATTTTCTACTTTTCTTCTGTTCCTTCAACCATCATAAAATATTTTCAAAACATCTTTTTAAAATATATTTCAAATAGTTCTTTATATTTATTGTCTCTTGATTTTATAGATAATAATAATAATAATTTTCAGACTGAACATAGAATTGGCGTAGAGGTGGTTTACATTGTTCTCTGAAACAAAAATATATAATTTATGTTTAAGAAATGTAATTTTTACAAAATTTTATTTTATAATTCATACATGTTTGATACAAAAATATTTTATTTATTTGTGTGATTTTTAAAAAGTTTATACTTATTGATATAGGGAACACGTGCAATAACTTAAGCAAAAAGAACGAAGTAGAACTACTTAATTATAAAGTCCAGATCAAGCACCATAGAGGGAATTCTGGTCCTAAACTATACATGATTAAATAACTAAATTATTAAACGACAGAAAATCAAGAATCAAGAAGCCAGTATGTACAAAAATCACAGGCTCAAAGTCGTTGGTTATGCATCTCTTTTCGTTTTATCACTATTTGATAAGAGCGCAACCTTACAATTTTATTTGAAAAAAAGTACATATAAATATAACATTAGTATTTATTATCCTAAAAAGACTCAGTTTATGAGGTCAAATTTTGGGAAGATTATCTGTGTGATAAATGAGTAACCTCGTCATAATATTTACGCCATTAAAATGAATAGTGAAAGTGATATGAAATCCTCAACCAAAAGCGTAAACACATCCCCTCAACCCAAAAAAGCTCATTTGAAAAGAATATTGATTCTAATGTCGAAGATAAAAAATACCAAAAATAAATGGAATAGTACTAAAAATGCATCAATCATCACCGTGTTTATGAGGAATCTAATCCTCTCAAGAAAATCAAAATTTAATGAAATACATAATAAACGCATGATTAAAGATAATAAAATATGCAAATATATAAGCATACATGCAATTAGAATGTGAATAACAACCTACTGCTTTGGTTGAAAACACCATAGGCTTTCCAATAGTCAATAGATATACCAAAGCGAGATTCTTGCACAGTTTTTTTAGCTTTAGAAGATAAGAAATTCATGTAGTACTCTGGAAAAAATATTTGAAGCTCTACAAGATGAAATCCCAACGTCATGTTGAATGTTGGATATTTTCTCAAAAAAAAAAAAAAAATTTCAACCAATTATGGATTCAACGACCTCTCTACTCGTAGAACTAAAAAGATACTAAGGTAAAACATAAATAATTCTTGAAACCCGTGTTCTTTTGTTTTAATTTAGGAGAAATAACATGGAAGGTATATATTATAGTTATATTAAGGAAAGATTTTATACAAGGTAAGGAATTGTAATTGAATTCAAACTCCTAAATATTTAGAACTTCTTACATAGTTCAAATCAGGAAAGTTTTAATAATCAAAATATTTATTTATTTTAAATTCATAAATATTATTAAAAAAAATTAAATGCTAATTTTGTTTGATATAATCTATTTTTTGAAAGGTAAAAAGAAGTTGTCCAATTTATTTACTTGTTCCTAAAAGTCCTTAGTTTGAATCAGTAACGGTATCTTTTTTGCTTAAACTTTTTGTGTGGAACATATTGAAATTGTCTAAAAGCTTATTAGTTTGCATATTAAAACTGTCTAAAAGCTTATTAGTTTGCATATTAAAACTGTCTAAAAGCTTCTTGGTTTGTTGTACTTATTTGTATTAAGAGTATGAAACTATAATAACTCAAAAGGAGTTAGTCCAAAGTAAGATAACAGAAGAATTAATAATATTTGTATATCATAGAACAAAACTAATACGCTTGGCTCAAAAAATAATAAAGAAAAATCCCCCCCCACTTGTTTTCCATTTCCGCTCCTAATAGATTGTAATGTCCTAAAATTTAGGGCTTCCAACGCATTTCGTTTAAATAAGGAACAATTTTAATAATAAAATATATAACAGCTTTGTGACGACCCGGCCAGTCGTCTCATGAGTTACCGCTCCGTTTTCCCCATTTCAACTTCTTTATGCTTTATTATCCGTGTTTTTGTGGTATCGGGTTGGGCGGATCGAGTCCGGAATGAGTTTGGTGAAGTTTGAGACACTTAGTCTCTTTTAAGAAGGCTTAAGTTGGAAAAGTCAACTGGATGTTGACTTATGTGTTAGAAGGCTCGGAAGTGAGTTCCGATGGTTCGGTTAGCTTCAGGAGGTGATTTGTGACTTAGGAGCACGATCAGAATGAGTTTTGGAGTTGTAGAGAAGATTTAGGCTTAAATTGGCGAAGTTGATATTTTGGCGATTCCGGTTAATAGGCGAGATTTTGATATAAGGGTCGGAATGGAATTCCGAGAGTGATAATTGCTTCATTGTGTCATTTGGGCAAAATTTTAGGTCATTCGGACGAGATTTAATAGACTTTTTGATCGAAAGCATAATTTAAGAGTTCTTGGAGTTCTTAGGCTTGAATCCTATGTTAAATTGGTGATTGATGTTGTTGTGAGCATTCTGAAGTTCAGGAAAAGTTTGAACGATGTCATGGGATGTGTTGGTACAATTGGTTTGAAGTTCCGGGAGTTCCGGGTAGGTTCCGGGATGTTTTAGGCCGAAAATCATAGCTGTAGCAGGTCCAGAAGGGTTGCAGGCCTCGGCAAGTCCAGAAGGGTTGCAGGCCTCGGAACCCACCCGCGTGGTCCGCACAAAAAGAAGTGCAGTCGCGGTATGTGCTGTGCGGACCGCACAAAATGAAGCGCGCGTCCGCGGTAGGTGCTGTGCGAACCGCACAAAATGCAGTGCGGCCGCGGTGGGGAACATTTCACTGGCCCTATTTCGGAAGCTCATATCTTTTGATCAAGAAATTTTGAGATGATTCAAAACGAAAGTCGTAGCCCTTCCTGTCTAGTTTCCAGAAAAGTAAAGATATCGCAATTTAGACATCTGTAGCGAAAGTTATGGCCAAAATACTAAAGCATGTCGCTGCAGAGGAAAGTCTGTGCGGCCGCGGTCGTTTTTTTGCGGACCACGGTCGATTTTGTGCGGTTCGCGGAGGTGGAAATATGTGGAGTACTCTATAAATACGAGGTTTTGGGTTTTATTTGATATTTTGACCTAGAGAGCTCGAATTTTGGCGATTTTTCGAAGGTTTTTCAAGAAATTCATCGGGGTAAGTGATTCTAACTCAGATTTGGCTAGAGTACATGAATCTATCATTGAATTCATCATTTAATTCATGATTTGGGATGTAATTTGGGAAGAAAATTGTGAAATCTTTCAAAAATGTAAAATGATGATTTGAAGGACCAAATGGTATCGAAATTGGATAATTTTTGTATGGTTAGACTCATGAGAGTATAAGAATTCTAGTTTTGTGAATTTTGTCAAATTTCGAGATGTGGGCCCAGGGGTCGGGTTTTACCAATTTCTGGAATTTTGTGGTAATTCGATTGTTTTCGCTTGGACTTTGTTCCCTTAGCATATTATGACGTATTCGTTCTGATTTTGGATAGATTCGATGCGCGTGGAGGCCGATTCGAGGGGCAAAGGCATCGCGAGTTAGAGATTTAGCCGGTTCGAGGAGATTAATGATTGTAAATGATGCTTTGAGGGTTTGAAACCTCGGATCACACATCGTAGTGCTATATTGAGGTGAGGAACACGCTTGATGACGAGCGTGGGGTCGTGCACTATTAGGGATCGTGACTTGGTCCGTCCCGATTGATGATTTTACCGCGTATTTGATTGAAACTTATTTGCTATCATCATGATTTGGGTTGATTGCCATATTTGGGCTTTGTGCCAACTATTTGAACCTTTCGGGGATTTTTATTATTATTTCCTCAATGTTTTGACTTATTACTTGAACTTAGTCATGTTATTTTCCATTGTTTTACTACTTAGCCATCTTTACTCAGTTTTGAGATTTAAATGATATTTTTAAATGATGTTTTGGGCTGGAAAATACTGTTTTACTATTGCCCGAGGGGCTTGTGATGATTTTTGGACTGAGTAAGACTGAATGCCTAGTTGTGAGGATACATTGATACTGATATGAGACCGAGGGACTGAGATACATAAATATACCACGAGGTGGCTTGATTGATATGAGGTCGAGGGCCTAGATTTGATGCCACGAGATGGCTTGATATTGCGCTTGGGCCGTAAGGGGCCCCTCCCGGAGTCTGCATACCCCATTGAGCGCGGGTACCCATTGTGATGTGAAATTGAGCCCGAGGGGCAGAAATTGTTGATGTTGTGCCCGAGGGGCGAATTTCTATATATTTACTTTATCATAACTGTCTGTCAATTACCTGTTTATTTGTTGTAGAAGTACTTTATTTTGCTTTTCATTGGTTTACTAGTTACAAATTACCTATTTAATTGCTTCATTATAGAATACCATGTGTATACGTGTTTTCTTGCTTTCAGTCATTATTTATCTTTATTACTCACTGAGTTGGAGTACTCACTTTACTCCCTGCACCTTGTGTGCAGATTCAGGCGTAGCTGGTACCGCTCCTGAGTGCTGATTCCTCCAGTTCCATGCGGTTTTTTTCGGAGACTACGAGGTAGCTGTTGACGTCCACAACCCTGTATCTCTACTTCTCTATCATTTCTGTTTCTTTTCAAACACTTGTAGTAGTTTATGACTTTAGCAGACTAGTATTATGGTTTAGAGATGCTCGTTACTTGCGACACCCCGGTTAGGGCTGTGTCGGGTTGGACTTTCCGCATTGTTATCGATGTTTCCGCTATTTAGTATTGTTTAAATCATGTTTAGACTATTTTTGTGTTGATTAACTGCTTTAAAAGTTGATTTGGGTTGAACTGGCTGGCCTTGTCTTCACGAGAGGTGCCATCACGACTGGGTTTGGGGTTAGGGTCGTGATAAGTTGGTATCAGCGCCTAGGTTACATAGGTCTCGCGATGCATGAGCAGGTTTAGTAGAGTCTCGCGGATTGGTACGGAGACGTCTGTATTTATCCTTAGGAGGCTATAGAACCTTTAGGAAAACTTTACATTCTTGAAATTCTTATCGTGTGAACTTGTTGATTCGAGTACTGAACTTCCGTTATTCTATTCTTTCACAGATGGTGAGGACACGAGCTACTGGACGGGGTGGACGACCACCAGTGACACCAGCTAAGACCACCAGAGGCCGAGGATGCGGTCGTGGTCGTGGCAGAGGCAGAGCAGCAAGGGCAACACCTATTGATCCACCAGCTGCCCCAGCTCAGGATCAGGCTCCAGCTATGGGTGCTCCAGCAGCACTAGTTTAGACACCAACTATGCCCATCGTGATTCCGGGTCTTCAGGAGGCCTTGGCACAGATCTTATCAGTTTGCACTGGCCTGACTCAGGCGGTTTCAGCCACTAAAGCCGCAACTACTTCACAAGTCGGGGGAGGTAATCAGACTCCCGCTGCTCGCACACCTGAGTAGGTAGTGCAGGGACTTCAGATGCCGGGGGTACCTCCAGCCCAGCCGGTTACACCAGCTCAGGAGTTTGTAGTACCAGTTATGCCGGATGATGAGCAGCGTCAACTTGAGAGGTTTGGTAGACTCCAGCCTCCGACTTTTAGTGGAGCAGAGGGCGAGGATGCCCAGGGTTTCTTGGATAAGTGCCAGCGGATGCTTCGTACAGTAGGGATTCTTGAGTCTAGTGGTGTGGCATTTACCACCTTTCAATTCTCGGGGGCTGCCTTCACTTGGTGGGAGGCGTATTAGAGGCGTAGGCCTGTTGGTGCAGTGCCCCTTACTTGTCAGCAGTTCTCCATTCTCTTCTTGGAGAAGTATGTACCATAGTCCCGCAGAGAGGAGCTACGTAGATAGTTTGATTGGTTGCAACAGGGGGATATGACTGTGTCACAATATGAGTCGAGGTTTTCTAAGTTTTCTCGTCATGCCATTTGGATGGTTCCGATAGATCAAGAGAGGATCAGGAGGTTTGTTGATAATCTTACTTATCAGCTCCATATTCTTATGACCTGAGAGAGAGTGATAGGTTCTACCTTCGAGGAGGTTGTTGATATCGCCCGGGAGATTGAGGTTGTTTGCCGTCAGGAGCGAGAGGAGAGAGAGGCCAAGAGGCCTCGAGGATCGGGCAGTTATAATGGTGCTCCTTCGAGGGGCCAGTTTCAGCATGGTAGAGGTCGTTCATTCAGGCATGTTCAGTCCGCCCGCCCAAGTTATCGTGGGGCATTTTCAGGTCATGGTTAGCATGGTTCTCAGCAGGGCCAGTCATCACTCAGCGCTCTTCCAGCTCAGAGTTCATCTCATGCCCCATCAGCTTAGGGTTTTTCTATGCCGAGTGCATCTGCTAGTCACTCCGGTGCAAGGGGTTCCCTTCAGTCCCCTTCTCCAACACCTGGGAGTTGTTATGAGTGTGGTGAGATAGGCCACATGTGGAGGCATTGTCCTTGTCGTATTGCTAGTTCTCCCCAGCAGAGGGGTCAGTCATCGGATTCAGCGCCAATTCCTTTACCACCACCCGCTCAACCAGCTAGGGGTGGAGGTCAGTCAGCTAGGGGTCGCCCCAAAGGGGGAGGTCGATCAGGGAGCGGTCAGGCCCATTTCTATGCACTTCCAGGTAGATCCGATGCTATTGCTTCAGATGCTGTTATCACAGGTATTGTTTCAGTCTGCCATAGAGATGCCTCTATATTATTTGATCCTGGTTCCACCTTTTCTTCTATGTCATCATATTTTGCTCGTTATTTGGGTATGCCCCGTGAGTTTCTTGCTTTACCTGTTTATGTATCTATCCCGGTGGGCGATACTGTTTTTGTAGACCGTGTGTACCGGTCATGTGTGGTGACTATTGGGGGTCTGAAGACCCGAGTGGATCTATTACTATTGAGCATGGTGGATTTTGATGTCATTTTGGGCATGGATTGGTTATCTCCGTCTCGTGCTATTCTAGACTGTCATGCTAAGACAGTCACATTGGCTATGTCGGGTGTGCCACGGATCGAGTGGCGAGGTGTGACTGATTACGCTCCTAGTAGATTAATCTCTTTCTTGAGAGCCCAGTGTATGGTTGGGAAGGGTTGTCTTTCATACCTAGCGTTTGTGAGGGATGTTGGAGCTGAGACTCCCAGTATTGATTCTGTTTCAGTTGTGAGGGATTTTCCCGATATGTTTCCTACAGACCTGCCGGGCATGCCACCAGACAAGGATATTAATTTTGGTATTTACCTGGTGTCGGGCACTCAGCCCATTTCTATTCCGCCATATCGTATGGCACCAGCGGAGTTGAAGGAGTTAAAAGAGCAGCTTCAGGAACTCCTTGATAAGGGGTTCATTCGGCCTAGTGTGTCACCTTGGGTGTGCCGGTTCTATTTGTGAAGAAGAAGGATGGCACAATGAGAATGTGCATTGATTATAGGCAATTGAACAAGGTAACAATTAAGAACAAGTATCCTTTGCCTCGCATTGATGATATATTTGACCAGCTTCAAGGAGCGAGGGTGTTCTCCAAGATTGATCTCCGTTCAGGTTATCACCAATTGAAGATCAGGGACTCGGATATTCTTAAGACGGCTTTCAAGACCCGATATGGTCATTATGAGTTCTTGGTGATGTCTTTTGGGCTGATCAATTCCCCAGCAACGTTCATGCATTTGATGAACAGCGTGTTCCGGCCGTATCTCGATTCATTCGTCATAGTCTTCATTGATGATGTTCTGGTGTATTCGCGTAGTCAGGAGGAGCATGCGGAGCATTTGAAAGTTGTATTGCAGAGATTGAGGGAGGAGAAGCTTTATGCAAAATTCACCAAGTGTGAGTTTTGGCTTAGTTCAGTGGCTTTCTTGGGGCATGTGGTGTCCAGCGAGGGTATTCAGGTTGATCCAAAAAAGATAGAGGCAGTTCAGAGTTGGCCCAGACCGTCCTCAGCCACAGAGATTCAAAGTTTTCTTGTATGGCAGGCTATTATCGTCAGTTTGTTCAGGGATTCTCATCTATCGCATCGCCCTTGACCAAGTTGACTCAGAAGGGTGCTACATTTGTATGGTCGGACGAGTATGAGGAGAGCTTTCAGAAGCTCAAGATAGCTTTAACCACAGCTCCAGTGTTGGTTTTGCCATCAGTTTCAGGTTCATATACCGTGTATTGTGATGCTTCGAGAGTTGGGATTGGTTGTGTGTTGATGCAGGAGGGTAGAGTTATAGCTTATGCTTCTCGTCGGTTGAAGCTCCATGAGAAGAACTACCCTGTTCATGATTTGGAGTTGGCTGCCATAGTTCACGCATTGAAGATTTGGAGGCATTACCTGTATGGCGTATCTTGTGAGGTGTTCACCGATCATCGCAGTCTTCAACATTTGTTCAAGCAAAAGGATCTTAATTTAAGGTAGCGGAGATGGTTGGAGTTGCTTAAGGATTACTATATCACTATATTGTACCATCCGGGAAAGGCCAATGTGGTGGCCGATGCTTTGAGCCGAAAGGAAGTGAGTATGGGTAGTTTGGCATGTATTCCAGTTGGGGAGAGACCTCTTGCAGTTGATGTTCAGGCCTTGGCCAATCGGTTTGTGAGATTAGACATTTTGGAGCCCAGTCGGGTATTGGCATGTGTGGTTTCTCGGTCTTCATTATAGGATCTCATCAGAGAGCGCTAGTATGATGATCCGCATTTGCTTGTCCTTAAGGATAAAATTCAGCATGACGACCATCGGTGATGATGGGGTGTTGAGGATGCAGGGCCGGATTTGCGTGCCCAATGTGGATGGGCTTCGGGAATTGATTCTAGAGGAGGCCCATAGATCGTGGTATTCAATTCATCCGGGTTCCGCGAAGATGTATCAGGATTTGAAGCAGTACTATTGGTGCAGAAGAATGAAGAAAGATATTATGAGATTTGTAGCTCGGTGTCTCAATTGTCAACAGGTGAAATATGAGCATCATAGACCGGGTGGCTTGCTACAACAGATGGATATTCCTGAGTGGAAGTGGGAGAGAATCACTATGGACTTTGTTGTTGGACTTCCATGAACTTTGAGGAAGTTCGATGCTATTTGGGTAATTGTGGATCGGCTAACCAAGTCCACGCACTTCATTCTTGTGTGTACTACCTATTCTTCAGAGCGGTTGGCAGGGATTTATATCCGGGAGATTGTTCGTTTGCATGGCGTTCCGGTTTCCATCATTTCAGATAGAGGTACTCAGTTTACTTCCAGTTTTGGAGAGCCGTGCAGAAAGAGTTGGTACTCAAGTTGAGTTGAGCACAACTTCTCATCCTCAGACGGACAAGCAGTCCGAGCATACTATTTAGATATTCGAGGACATGCTGTGTGCTTGTGTTATTGATTTCGGAGGGTCATGGGATGAGTTCCTACCGCTTGCAGATTTTGCTTATAACAACAACTACCGGTCAAGTATTCATATGGCTCCATATGAGGCTTTGTATGGGAGGCGGTGCAAATCTCTAGTTGGTTGGTTCGAGCCCGGTGAGGTCAAGCTATTGGGGACTGATTTGGTACAGGATGCTTTGGAGAAGGTGAAGGTGATTTAGGAGACGCTTCATACAGTGTAGTCGAGGCAAAAGAGTTATGCTAATAGGAAGGTTCGAGATGTGTCCTACATGGTTGGCGAAAAGGTTCTGTTTAAGGTTTCACCCATGAAGGGTGTTATGAGATTTGAGAAGAAAGGAAAATTGAGTTCGCGGTTCATTGGGCCTTTTGAGGTGCTTCAGTGGATTTGGGAGGTGGCTTATGAGCTTGCTTTTCCACCCAGCTTGTCGAGTGTGCATTCTGTATTTCATGTTTCTATGCTCCGGAAGCATATCGGGGATCCGTCTCATGTTTTGGACTTCAGCACGATTCAGTTGGATGATGATTTGACCTTTGATGTGGAGTCACTAGCTATTTTGGGTTGTCAGGTTCGGAAGTTGAGGTCAAAGGATATAACTTCAGTGAAAGTGCAGTGGAGAGGTTGGCCCATGGAAGATGCTACCTGGGAGACCGAGCGGGAGATGCGGAGCAGATATCCTCACCTATTCGAGGCTTCAAGTATGTTTCTTGACTCGCTCGAGGACGAACATTTTTTGAAGTTGGGGAGAATGTTACGACCCAGTTAATCGTCTCATGAGTTACCGCTCCGTTTCCCCCATTTCAGCTTCTTTATGCTTTGTTATCCGTGTTTTTGTGGTATCGGGTTGGCGGATCGAGTCCGAAATGAGTATGGTGAAGTTTGAGACACTTAGTCTCTTTTAAGAAGGCTTAAGTTGAAAAAGTCAACCGGATATTGACTTATGTGTTAGAAGGCTCGGAAGTGAGTTTCGATGGTTCGGTTAGCTTCGGAATGTGATTTGTGACTTAGGAGCGCGATCGGAATGGGTTTTGGAGTTGTATAGAAGATTTAGGCTTAAATTGGCGAAGTTGATATTTTGGAGGTTCCAGTTGATAGGCGAGATTTTGATATAGGGGTCGGAATGGAATTCCGAGAGTGACAGTAGCTTCGTTTTGTCATTTGGGATGTGTGTGCAAAAGTTTAGGTCATTCGGACGAGATTTGATAGACTTTTTGATCGAAAGCATAATTTAAGAGTACTTGGAGTTCTTAGGCTTGAATCCTATGTTAAATTGGTTATTGATGTTGTTGTGAGCATTCCAAAGTTTTTAACAAGTTTGAACGATGTCATGGATGTGTTGGTACAATTGGTTTGAAGTTCCGAGAGTTCCGAGTAGGTTCCGGGATGTTTTAAGCCGAAAATCATAGTTGTAGCAGGTCTAGAAGGGTTGCAGGCCTCGGAACCCACCCGCGCGATCCATACAAAAAGACGTGCGGCCGCGGTATGTGCTGTGCGGACCGCACAAAATGAAGTGCGGCCGCAGTAGGTGCTGTGCGGACCGCACAAAATGCAGTCCGGCCACGGTGGGGAACATTTCACTGGTCCTACTTCGGAAGCTCATATCTTTTGATCTACAAGGTAATTTGAGATGATTCAAAAAACAAAAGTCGTAGCCCTTCGTGTCTAGTTTCTAGAAAGGTAAAGATATCGTAATTTAGACATCTGTAGCAAATGTTATGACCAAAATACTAAAGCTTGTCACTGCAAAGGAAAGCCTGTGCGGCCGCGGTCTTTTTTTGCGGGCCGCGGTCGATTTTGTACGGTACGCGGAGGTGGAAATCTGTGGGTTACTCTATAAATACAAGGTTTTGGGTTTTATTTGATATTTTGACCTAGAGAGCTTGGACCTTTGCGATTGTTCGAATGTTTTTCAAGAAATTCATCGGGGTAAGTGATTCTAACTCAGATTTGGCTAGAGTACATGAATCTATCATTGAATTCATCATTTAATTCATGATTTGGGATGAAATTTGGGAAGAAAATTGTGAAACCTTTCAAAAATATAAAATGATGATTTGAAGGACCAAATGGTATCGGAATTGGATATTTTTCGTATGGTTAGACTCGTGAGAGTATAAGAATTCTAGTTTTGTGAATTTTATCAGATGTGGGCCCAGGGGTCGGGTTTCACCAATTTTTGGAATTTTGTGGTAATTCGATTGTTTTTGCTTGGACTTTGTTCCCTTAGTATATTATGACGTATTCGTTCTGATTTTGGATAGATTCGACGTGCGTGGAGGTCGATTCGAGGGGCAAAGGCGTCGCGAGTTAGATATTTAGCCGGTTCGAGGAGAGTAATGATTGTAAATGATGCTCTGAGGGTTTGAAACCCCGAATCGCACATCGTAGTGATATATTGAGGTGAGGCACACGCTTGATGACGAGCGTGGGGTCGTGCACTATTAGGGATCGTGACTTGGTCCGTCCCGATTGATGATTTTACCGCGTATTTGACTGAAACTTATTTTCTATCATCATGATTTGGGTTGATTGCCATATTTAGGCTTATTTGAACCCTTCAGGGATTTTTATTATTATTTCCTCACTGTTTTGACTTATTACTTGAACTTAGTCGTGTTATTTTCCACTGTTTTACTACTTAGCCATCTTTACTCAGTTTTGAGACTTAAATGATATTTTTAAATGATGTTTTGGGCTGGGAAATACTGTTTTACTATTGCCCGAGGGACTTGTGATGATTTTTAGACTGAGTAAGGCCGAGGGCCTTGTTGTGAGGATACATTGATACTGATATGAGGCGAGGGCTTGAGATACATAAATATGCCATGAGGTGGCTTGATTGATATGAGGCCGAGGGCCTAGATTTGATGCCACGAGATGGCTTAATATTGCGCTTGGGCCGTAAGGGGCCCCTCCCGGAGTCTGCACACCCTCAGTGAGCGCGGGTACCCATTGTGATGTGAGATTGAGCCCGAGGGGCGGAAATTGTTGATGTTGTGCCCGAGGGGCGAACTTCTATGTGTTTACTTTATCATAACTGTCTATCAATTACTTGTTTATTTGTTGTAGAAGTACTTTATTTTGTTTTTCATTGGTTTACTGCTTACAAATTACCTATTTAATTGCTTCATTATAGAATACCCTGTGTATACATGTTTTCTTACTTTCAGTCATTATTTATCTTTATTACTCACTGAGTTGGAGTACTCACTTTACTCCCTGCACCCTGTGTGCAGATTCAGGCATAGCTGGTACCGTTCCTGAGTGCTGATTCTTCCAGTTCCAAGTGGTTTTTTTTCGAAGACTACGAGGTAGATGTTGACGTTCGCAGCCCCGTGTCTCTACTTCTCTATCATTTCTGTTTCCTTTCAAACACTTGTAGTAGTTTATGACTTTAGCAGACTAGTATTATGGTTCAGAGATGCTCGTGACTTATGACACCCCAGTTAGGGCTGTGTCGGGTTGGACTTTTCGCGTTGTTATCGATATTTCCGCTATTTAGTATTGTTTAAATCATGTTTAGACTATTTTTATGTTGATTAACTGCTTTAAAAGTTGAGTTGGGTTGAACTGGCTGGCCTTGTCTTCACGAGAGTCACCATCACGACCGTGTTCGGGGTTAGGGTCGTGACAAGCTTTCAAAATTGCTTTCAAGATCTAAATATTAGAAAACTAATTATATGACAGTTTTGTCCAATATAAAATTAATTTTTAAGGGTAAAAAAAGCGAACGACATTTTGCTAAAGGCCTTCATGCTTTTAATATAACTAGTTTAGTGTACGTGCATTGCACGTGTACCACGCGTCAATTAAATATATGTACAAAAATAATGTTTTTGACTACAAATGCTTCATCCCAATTTTATATATTTTTTTTTATCAATTTAGCATCGATATATTTGTGATAATTTTCATATATACTAACCTTAGCTTGTACTACATTTTCAATTGTTGTAATTTAAAGAAGGGGGGGGGGGGAGGAAATTTAGAAAACAATATGAAAAATTAGAGTTTTGGAATAAGAAAAATGAATCTAGTCATCTAAAAAATGTAAGGTTATTCTCACCATTTTATTCCCTTCGTTTGAGTCGTCTGCTTATTTTCATCTCATAAAAGTTTGTATAACCAAAACTGGCGATAATATATAATAAATATCAAATATGTGAATAAAGTTACACACGAACATAAAAAATACTAAGCGACATGAAGTTTAAATCAATAATTAAAGCTTAGATCATAAATTAATATGATTAAGTTATCATGCCAAAAAAAAATTTACAAGAACTATGAAATACATGGCACATTTAAAAAAAATTAAAAGACTAAAAGAATTCATTCCTCCTAATCTCGTCCCAAAATCATATGAATACTATATTCATTAGATAAATAAATATCAAATACAAAAATATAATAGAAGAAAATCGAACTTTTCTGTAAAAACCTATCAGAAAGAGAACTAAATAACTTTCAAAAGCCTATCCAACAATTAATAACTAACCATGGAAGGTTAGGAACAAACAAAATATTGAAATAGCAATACATGTGTCGAAATAATTGAAAGTTTTAGACTGAAAAAGAGAAAAAAAAGAGGTTTCTGAATGCTAAATCAATAGGTAATTTGACTTCAAATTGTAGTCCTACAGGCAATCAAATATTTATTTGATGTATTTTTTTCCAACTTTTCTGTCAGATAAAATTTACTACATTCGAATATTAAAAATTAAAATTACACCAACATATTTTCGTAAAGAAATCAATTCAAATCATTAGATCTTGTTAAATAGTGGAATGAATTTAAATTCGGTTTTTTTTTGGCCATGAATTAGAGCTTTATGTAGCTGCTATATATGTATTTCCGATAATAATATCTTCTTAAAAGATTTACTACTTTTTGAATTGTGACTGAATAGAATTTATTTGAGTTATATAAAATTATAAAATAAACGTTAGAGATTTTTTTAACATAATAAATATTGTTCTCATTTAGCTAGCTCAATAAATAAAGATATCATATACCATACAAGTTTTTCGGATGCTTTATTTGTGATTTAAAAAGGACTTATATAAAAATTTGTAAATTAAATCTGTTGGTCTTCTAAAAATTTAGGATGAAAGTTGACATTATACCTCCTAAAAATTTATAGTGACAATATAAAGTTTAAAAAATAACTAATGTTGAATAATATTTTACTACAACTAACTTAATTTAAAAAGATAATATAGCGAGACATTGTCACCTATAAGACTGAATAACCGAATGCAAGAAAGAAAAAAAAACTACAACTCATTTATAATATATTTGGTCATCTACTATTTCATCTTTATTGCTTCAAATTCATATTAATATCAATTTGACTCTTAATCTTGTATCATAAATTGACTTTTTAATTTCTTTCATCATTAATGCTCTTTCTACAAAAATTAATTTATATACCTTAAAGAGTTGTCAACGTGACAAATAAACTTACTTATATAATGAATTTTCAAAAATATTAACTTGAACTCTTTTGCATTAGTTAATTAAAAATCTTAATTATTTATTTTCGACATTAAAGAAAATAAATTAACTTTTTGTCACACCCCAACCTTGTGAGGTGTGGCTGGCACCCGATGCCCGAAGGCCCGAGCGAACCAACCATGAGATATGATCCGAAATATAATAACCTGCAGGTAGAAGAGCCCAACACGACATATATATATATAAACTAGGCCAACAAGGCTGTAACAACAGTATAACAGCTATCCAGAAGGCCGATAGGGCGATACGAAAAATATATATATACAATGACCGCTAGTCTGCAAGCCTCTAAGAGTGTAAGACAATCTCAACAGGGCGGGACAAAGCCCCCGACATGCCCAAAACCACACATATACATCTGTAATAGTACCTATGGACTCAAAGTCAGCAACTCCGAAGAAGTGGAGTGCGAAACCCAACGCTGATCCTGGGGGTCCTACTGAGGAGGCACACCACTCTGTCTATTCGAACCTGTGGGCATGAACACAGCGCATAAAAATGCGTCAGTACGAAATATGTACTGAATATGTAGGGCGACAAGTGTAACATGAAAAATGTAATTAACAAGAGAAGAGACATAAAGATAATTTAAATTCTGAAACTAGCCTCGGTAGGAAACTAAAATTCAACATGGATATAAATGTATGCTCGTGACACCGTCGTTCACTATCGCTACTTATAATATATCAATAAATCCCTCTGTGGGGCTATAATATCCATAACATACCCGGCCATAATAAAGGCTCGGTAGAATCGTACCCGGCCACGTGAAGCTCGGTAATCCCAACTGATCAGTGGTTACACAATATGTGTCATACCCGGCCGTCTATAATGCGGCTCGGTAATGAAAGTAAATACATACATATACTAGATCATAAATTATATAGGTGCAATGCGAAACCAACCTTAAAAGACGTATTCTAAGAAGAGTCGAAGTGGCCTATCATCATTCTTCCCCGACTATCATGGTTGTGGCTAAAAATATTTAATTTTCAACTACGAGCCAACAAGTACTAAGAACATGAGAGTTGTGTATTATGAGTACCTTTGAAGTAAATGTTACTTATTCATGATTTATATGAACGTCGAAAGGAGAACGAGTAAAAGGCTCTAGTTTTTTTTAAGCAAGGAGCAAGAAAATCCGAGAATTCATAGATATCCTCTAGAGTAAGCAATCTATGAGAAAAGATCAGGTCTAAGCATCTTTATAAGTTGAAGGTGAAATAACTCGAATCCGACGAGACAATTCGATAAACGTTTATTCGAATTCTAGTCATGCCGAAAAGTATAGCGAAAGCCCTACATACCTTGTCGATGGAGTTATATACTGTTTCCAAGACCTCAAAAGCCTTAGGAATGATTTCCTACATAATACAAACCATTCAAAATCAAATTCAAGCTCATAGCTTAAATAATTCTTCATTTAGACATTTACGCGACAACTTGTGGCCATGAATTTGTAGACTCTTTTGTAGATTAATTTCCCCCCAACACACCACCAAATTTTACTTTACTACATCTCCTCATCAACAGAATTCCATCCATGTCTTCACAGATCCAAACAACACAATAAAATCATATAGAACAGCCCCAACAATCAAGCCATATTAAGAGAGGTTTCTAAAAAAATCAAGAATATTTCTATAGAGGTTTCAACTATTTCTTAAGAATTCTTACGGTAGAAGTTTACAAAGATCAAAGAGGAAGTTAAATCATACCTTATGTGACCAGAATTACTCAAAATTCGAAATTACAAGACGGAGTCTTGCTATGAAAAGTGAAACACCGAAAAATTCACGATTCCGAAGCTACCATGGTGTTCTCCATCTTGAGGATGACTAAATTGTTGTTATGCTTGGCTAGATGGATGGGAGAAGTTTGAGAGGAAATCCCTAGGTTTTTGGTTCTGTTTTGGATAGGATAAAACGCAGGGGTTCTGTTTTAAAAATTGACTTAAATAAAGAAAATTTGACTAAACCCGACTAGGCACACTGTTCCCGTAACAATGTGCACCCCTGTACGAAAATGTTAATATCTCTATACTCCTAAGTTGTATTAACAAACGGTTTGTTGCGTTGGAAACTAGACTCATAGACCTTCGATTCGGTAGGTAGAACACACCATAACTCCCAGTATATTAAGAGAAAGGTTATCAACATTTTATCCAAATTCCAGTGAAATTTAAACCCGTAACTTGCGCGCGATCTTTATCGAATTTTTAATCACAACTCAAATGACTTCCAATCTTAACGTATAACTATCGCATCATTTAAATATCTCATAGAAATTATCTTCCTACCGAATTATCCCATTTACAGCATGATAACGCCGAATACACAAGGTGTAACATTCTCCCCTCCTTAAGAACATTCGTTCTCGAATGTTAACGGTTAACCTAACTTCTTAATTTTTTTTTTTAAAAAAAATTCGCCAGAGTTTCCCCTATAAATATGAATATCCAAAACCTGCCATCAGCCCAAACATACATATCTAAGGCCACACAGGACTACACATCATAATAATAACATCAACTTGGCCTCACCCGGCCATTTACTTATACAATAATGATAATAAGAAGGTTAGCCATAACTTAATTACCTTAACTGTCACTGGTTGATATATGTGCAACACCTGCCATGTTTGTCTCAGGCATATCACCTGAAGACTCAAATAAATGAGGGTATCTGGACTTCATGTCCTCCTCGGCCTCCCATGTCATTTCCTCTACATTATTGCTCCTCCAAAGTACTTTTACTGAGGCTACCTCTTTAGTCCGTAGCTTACGGATTTGACGGTCAAGAATGGCAATAGGTATTTCTTCATATGACAAGTTCTCGGAAACTTCAATATCCTCGATAGGGCTGATGCAAGAAGGATCACCTAAGAATTTCCGAAGCATGGAAATGTGAAATACCGGATGGATTGCTTCTAATTCTGGTGGCAGGTCAAGTTTGTAGGCTACTCGCCCAATTCTCTGAACAATCTGATATGGCCCAACATATCTAGGGTTGAGTTTTCCTTTCTTACCAAATCTCATTACACCCTTTATAGGCGACACTTTCAAGAATACCCAGTCTCCCACAGCAAATCCAAGTCTCGACGTCGGTTATCTGAATATGATTTCTGTCGACTTTGAGCTGTACGCAACCTTTCCTGGATCAACTTTACCTTTTCTACAGTTTGCTGTACCAATTCAGGTCCTAGCAACTTTGTCTCACCAACATCAAACTAGCCAATAGGAGATCTGCATTTCCTCCCATATAGTGCCTCATAAGGTGCCATCTGAATACCGACATGATAACTGTTATTGTAGGCAAACTCAATAAGCGGTAAATGATCTTCCCAACTTCCCTTGAAGTCTAAGACACAAGCTCGCAAAATATCTTCAAGTGTCTGAATAGTGCGTTCGGCTTGTCCGTCGGTCTGCGGATGAAATGCTGTACTAAGGTTAACAAGAGTACCCAAACCTTCTTGAAAAGACCTCCAGAAATTAGCTGTAAATTGGGCACCTCTGTCAGATATAATAGAAAACGGAACTCCATGTAGCCGAACTATTTCCTTGATATACAGGCTCGCATAGTCTTCAGCTAAATAGGTGGTCCTAACTGGGAGAAAGTGAGCTGATTTCGTCAGCCTATCCACAATGACCCAAATAGAATTGAACTTACGGCGAGAATTGGGCAATCCTGTAATGAAATCCATATTAATCGATTCCCATTTCCAAGCTGGAATCTCAATATTTTGAAGTAGCCCTCCAGGTTTCTGGTGTTCAGCTTTAACCTGCTGGCAGTTGGGACACTGAGCCACAAATGTGGCTATATCTTTCTTCATGCCGTTCCACCAGTATAGCTGACGAAGATCATGATACATTTTGGTTGAACTAGGATGAACTGAGTACCGAGACTGGTGCATCTCTGTCATAATTTGCTTATGAAGCTCCCCAACATTAGGTACACACCATCGGCCTTTATATTTTTGAATTCCATCATCAGATTGCTCGAACAACTGCTTCTTCTGAAAAGGGATACTCTCTTTAATTTTGACTAACTCCGGATCCTCAAATTGACGCATTTCTACCTCAGCTACCAGTGATGACCCCGCAAT
Source organism: Nicotiana tabacum (assembly GCF_000715075.1). Lineage (NCBI taxonomy): Eukaryota > Viridiplantae > Streptophyta > Magnoliopsida > Solanales > Solanaceae > Nicotiana > Nicotiana tabacum. The sequence continues at coordinate 118,178,179 of NC_134087.1, forward strand.
ATTTTGGACTACTACACCCTGGTCACCTGTATCATGTAGCCGTACACTCAGGTTAGCCAATTGATATATCTCTTTAGTCATTTCTAATTTCCCAGCTTCTACATGCTTCAAGCTGCCCATGGATTTACGACTCAATGCATCAGCTACCACATTCGCTTTGCCCGGATGGTACAAAATATCCACATCATAGTCCTTCAGCAATTCAAGCCATCTTCTTTGTCTCAAGTTCAAGTCTTTCTGCTTAAATATATATTGTAAACTTTTGTGATCTGTATAGATATCCACATGAACACCATAAAGATAATGACGCCATATTTTTAAGGCAAATATAACGGCTGCTAACTCAATATCGTGAGTCGGATAATTGTATTCGTGCTTCCGCAACTGCCTCGAAGCATATGCAATAACTTTTCCATGCTGCATTAGAACACATCCCAATCCAACCCTGGATGCATCACAATATACCACATAACCTTCAGATCCTTCCGGAAGTGCTAGAACAGGTGCTGATGTTAAGCGTTTCTTCAACTCATGAAAGCTCCTTTCACATGCATCAGACCATTGGAACTTAACGGCTTTGTGTGTCAATTTTGTCATGGGAGCAGCAATAGAAGAGAAGTTCTCAACAAATCTCCGATAATAACCAGCTAAGCCCAAGAAACTACTAACTTCCGTAGGAGTTGTAGGTCTAGGCCAGTTTTGTACTGCTTCAATTTTCTGACCATCTACCTTAATACCTTTATCGAAAACGATATGCCCAAGGAAAGCCACTGAATTCAACCAAAATTCACATTTGGAGAATTTAGCATATAATTTCTGATTTTTCAAAGTCTGCAACACCACATGCAAATGATCCTCATGTTCTGCTTCTGATTGAGAATATACCAGAATATCATCAATGAAAACAATTACAAATATATCTAGAAATGGCTTGAAAACCCGATTCATTAAATCCATAAAAGCTGCTGGCGCATTAGTAAGACCGAAAGACATCACAAGAAATTCATAATGGCCATATCTAGTTCGGAAAGCCGTTTTCGGAATATCTCTCTCCTTAACTCGCAATTGGTGATAGCCGGATCGAAGGTCAATCTTTGAGAAATATTTGGCACCTTGCAACTGATCAAACAAATCATCAATTCTGGGTAAAGGGTACTTGTTCTTGATAGTCACTTTGTTGAGCTGGCGATAGTCAATACACATTCTTAACGAACCATCCTTCTTACAAACAAACAACACTGGTGCACCCTAGGGAGATGTGCTGGGCCTGATAAAGCCCTTATTCAAAAGATCCTTCAACTGGGCTTTCAATTCTTTTAACTCAGCAGGAGCCATTATGTATGGAGGAGTAGATATTGGTTGAGTATCTGGAAGCATATCAATAGCAAAGTCGATTTCTCTTTCTGGAGGAAGACCAGGAAGTTCATCAGGAAATTCATTCACGACGGGAACCGATTGAAGGGTTGGAGATTTCACCTCCATATCATGAACTCGTACCAAATGATAGATGTACCCTTTCAAAATCATCCTTCGAGCTTTAAGGTAAGAAATAAACTTTCCCTTAGGCGCTGCAGCATCACCTTTCTATTCAACAATAGGCTCACTTGGAAATTTAAAACGAACAATCTTTGTCCAGCAATCTATATTGGCATAACAAGAAGCCAACCAATCCATACCATAATGATATCAAAATCGACCATTTCTAGCTCATGCAAATCTGCTAACGTATGGCGGTCATGAATCTTCACGTCACAACTTCGATATACCCGTCTAACTACAACAGACTCACCCATTGGCGTAGATACCTCAAAGGACTGTTGCAACAATTTAGGCTCTCTATCCCATTTACTAGCAACGAAGGGGGAGATATACGACAATGTAGAACCAGGATCTATCAAGGCATACATATCGATAGAAAAGACGGATAGTATACCTGTAACCACGTCCGGAGATGACTCTAAATCCTGACGACTCGATAAAACATATATGCGATTTTGCTGACCTCCTGAACCAGAAGCTCCAAATCTTCCCCTACCCCTGCCAGCTGATGTCTGCATACTCTGTCTAGGAGGACGTACCGAAGAAGAAGAAGAAGCCCCTGCAGATGTCGTCGGCTGAGCCATACCCCCTCCACCTGTCATCGGACAATGTCTCATAATATGACCTGGCTATCCACATGTATAACATGCATCAGAACCCTGATGACATGGTCCAAAATGATTTCGGCCACATCGATCACATCTAGGAAACTGAGGCCTCATCTGACTGAACTCGCCTCTAAATTGTGGACCTGGGGTCCGTGAACTCTGACATGGACCAGAATAAGTGGTCTGATCCTGGCGCTGTCCCTGAAACTATGGCGGTGCACTGGCTGCCGGATAAGACTGACGCCGGGGAAACTGTGGCCTAAATCCACCTCGAAACTCCCCCATGTTACCTGCGAACCGCGCCCTCTTCTGCTGCCCTCTATCATGCTCTCGATTGGCTCGTTGTTGCCTCTTGTGATCCTCTAGACCCTGTGCATATGCTTGAATACGGGCAATATCCATTCCTTGGTTTAGAGAAGCTGTAGTGCACTCATTTATCAAGTGTGCCCCCAAACCACTAACAAACTGGTGTACCCGATCACTCATATCAGCAACAATCGTAGGAGCATACCTAGCCAAAGAGTTGAACTGCATGCTATATTCCCGAACGCTCATATTACCCTGTTCTAAGTGTAAGAACCTATCTCGTCGGGCTCTTCGAAGCTCGATTGGCAAATATTGCTGTAAAAATGCCTCAGAGAACTCCTTCCATGTCACTGGTGGCACATTAGGCCCCCGAGTTTGCTTCCAAGTCTCATACCATGTCACAGCAACATCACGTAGTCTATAAGAAGTAAACTCCACTGACTCAACATCCGTGGCATGTATAATTTGTAAGGTCCGTTGCATAAGATCCAGAAAATCCTGTGGGTCAGCATTAGGATCAACCCCTGTAAATACTGGAGGATCCAAGTTGATAAAGTCTCGAACTCTCGCACTCACGGACCTATCAGCAATACCGAAGGTCTGGTGTTGGGCCTGGGAGGCCACTATTCGAGTCAGCAATTGTACAACACTCCGCATGTCTAGGTCCTGATCAGGAACAACTGGGAGAGGGACTGGAGGTATGTTAGCTCCTCTACGCCCTTCCGGGGGTGGGGGGGTACTGCCCCGAAAGCTTGAGAATCAGCCTCATTTTGTGGCTCATGTTGATCTACATTAGCAGGTGGCACCTGACTTGTGCCCTCTCCCGCCTCCTTGTCCAACCTCTGAATAAATTTCATAGCCACTTGTCGTCTCCTAGTGTTAGGCATCACTGAGAAGGTAAACAAAAAAGAGAATTAGGAATGAACACTTAAGACTAGGCTCTATTGCACGATCTAGATCAAGAAGAAAGTAATAATCCTAAATGCCCAATAGCCTCATGTTTATAAGTGTGGTGCACAACACACCATAAACAAGACTCTACTTGACACGACTTGTAGACTCCCTAGGACTGACCTGCTCTGATACCAAGTTTGTCACACCCCAACCTTGTGAGGTGTGGCTGGCACCCGATGCCCGAAGGCCCGAGCGAACCAACCATGAGATATGATCCGAAATATAATAACCTGCAGGTAGAAGAGCCCAACACGACATATATATATATATATATATATATATATATATATATATATATATATATATATATATATATATATATATATATATAAACTAGGCCAACAAGGCTGTAACAACAGTATAACAGCTATCCAGAAGGCCGATAGGGCGATACGAAAAATATATATATACAATGACCGCTAGTCTGCAAGCCTCTAAGAGTGTAAGACAATCTCAACAGGGCGGGACAAAGCCCCCGACATGCCCAAAACCACACATATACATCTGTAATAGTACCTATGGACTCAAAGTCAGCAACTCCGAAGAAGTGGAGTGCGAAACCCAACGCTGATCCTGGGGGTCCTACTGAGGAGGCACACCACTCTGTCTATTCGAACCTGTGGGCATGAACACAACGCATAAAAATGCGTCAGTACGAAATATGTACTGAATATGTAGGGCGACAAGTGTAACATGAAAAATGTAATTAACAAGAGAAGAGACATAGAGATAATTTAAATTCTGAAACTAGCCTCGGTAGGAAACTAAAATTCAACATGGATATAAATGTATGCTCGTGACACCGTCGTTCACTATCGCTACTTATAATATATCACATTATATAATAATAAAACCCTCTGTGGGGCTATAATATCCATAACATACCCGACCATAATAAAGGCTCGGTAGAATCGTACCCGGCCACGTGAAGCTCGGTAATCCCAACTGATCAGTGGTTACACAATATGTGTCATACCCGGCCATCTATAATGCGGCTCGGTAATGAAAGTAAATACATACATATACTAGATCATAAATTATATAGGTGCAATGCGAAACCAACCTTAAAAGACGTATTCTAAGAAGAGTCGAAGTGGCCTATCATCATTCTTCCCCGACTATCATGGTTGTGGCTAAAAATATTTAATTTTCAACTACAAGCCAACAAGTACTAAGAACATGAGAGTTGTGTATTATGAGTACCTTTGAAGTAAATGTTACTTATTCATGATTTATATGAACGTCGAAAGGAGAACGAGTAACAAGCTCTAGTTCTTTTTAAGCAAGGAACAAGGAAATCCGAGAATTCATAGATATCCTCTAGAGTAAGCAATCTATGAGAAAAGATCAGGTCTAAGCATCTTTATAAGTTGAAGGTGAAATAACTCGAATCCGACGAGACAATTCGATAAACGTTTATTCGAATTCTAGTCATGCCGAAAAGTATAGCGAAAGCTCTACATACCTTGTCGATGGAGTTATATACTGTTTCCAAGACCTCAAAAGCCTTAGGAATGATTTCCTACACAATACAAACCATTCAAAATCAAATTCAAGCTCATAGCTTAAATAATTCTTCATTTAGACATTTACGCGAACAACTTGTGGCCATGAATTTGTAGACTCTTTTGTAGATTAATTTCCCCCCAACACACCACCAAATTTTACTTTACTACATCTCCTCATCAACAAAATTCCATCCATGTCTTCACAGATCCAAACAACACAATAAAATCATATAGAACAGCCCCAACAATCAAGCCATATTAAGAGAGGTTTCTAAAAAAATCAAGAATATTTCTATAGAGGTTTCAACTATTTCTTAAGAATTCTTACGGTAGAAGTTTACAAAGATCAAAGAGGAAGTTAAATCATACCTTATGTGACCAGAATTACTCAAAATTCGAAATTACAAGACGGAGTCTTGCTATGAAAAGTGAAACACCGAAGAATTCACGATTCCGAAGCTACCATGGTGTTCTCCATCTTGAGGATGACTAAATTGTTGTTATGCTTGGCTAGATGGATGGGAGAAGTTTGAGAGGAAATCCCTAGGTTTTTGGTTCTGTTTTGGAGAGGATAAAACGCAGGGGTTCTGTTTTAAAAATTGACTTAAATAAAGAAATTTTGACTAAACCCGACTAGGCACACTGTTCCCGTAACAGTGTGCACCCCTGTACGAAAATGTTAATATCTCTATACTCCTAAGTTGTATTAACAAACGGTTTGTTGCGTTGGAAACTAGACTCATAGACCTTCGATTCGGTAGGTAGAACACACCATAACTCCCAGTATATTGAGAGAAAGGTCATCAACATTTTATCCAAATTCCAGTGAAATTTAAACCCGTAACTTGCGCGCGATCTTTGTCAAATTTTTAATCACAACTCAAATGACTTCCAATCTTAACGTATAACTATCACATCATTTAAATATCTCATAGAAATTATCTTCCTACCGAATTATCCCATTTACAACATGATAACGCCGAATACACAAGGTGTAACACTTTTATTATCAAATTCTTAATATTAGTTCATCCCAATTTTAAAATTTAACTATAATTAGAACTTTGTTGAATAGAATTTTTGATTTCAAATAGTTAAAAACCATTAGTATGTCAATTTTGATTCGTTTTAGTGCTTCCAAAATCATTGTTCATTAGTATGTCAATATTGATTCGTTTTTGTGCTTCTAAAATTATTGTGCTTTTTTACTTCTAGAAAATATTACGAATAATTTCTAAAGTTTTGAATAATAAAAAATATTATAGTTTAATATAGTTTTAAAGCTTTAATATTAATAGCGTCAAATAAGGATATACATATAAGGTAAAAAGGTTAATAATTTAAAGTGCTAAATATTAGGATTTGCTATCTAGTTTAATAAGGAAAGATTTAATAAAACTAATTTTAGTTGATTTTAAAGTCCTAAAATTTAGGAAAGCAACTTAAAATTACAAATTTATCCAATGTAAAATCTTTTTTTAAAGGGTAAAAAAGGCGAACGACATTTCGCTAAGGGCCTTCGTGCTTTTAATATAGTACTAGTCTTAGCGTACGCGCGTTGCGCGTGTCCCTCGTGTTAATAAAAATTAAATTTTATAAATAAAACAAATATTATTCAAAAGATATGTTTGTGTTATAATATAAAATTAACAAAAATTTACAAGCTCCAAAATAATAAATATTAATCATATTTAGGGGTTTGATCTAGTCTAATAGTTTTTCCTTCAGTTGTTTCTCTTGCTTGCTTTATTATACAAAAAGTCATAGGAGTAGCATTTGATTGAAAGGTAAAAAAAATCGTTCAACTTTACTTGAGGACTTGGGTCCGTGCATTGCATTTATATTTCATGTTACTTATTATAAAATTTATGTAAGATGGTTTACCGATAGTTTTTTTTTACCTTTACTTATTTTATGGTACTGCAAAAGCTGTAACCTTATTCTATTGATAACTTAGTAATCACATAGGCATCCGAACTCGATTATTATTAATAGTTATTATAATTTTTTTTGCTCGATTATTATCTTATTTTAACTATAATTTCTTTCTAAAGTACTTTTTTTTACACGCGACCAATTACATATACATATGTCCTTTTTCTAATCCTATTTATGTGTACAAAATATATATTGATCAACTTATTTTACCATTTAAAATAATATCACTATTAAAAAAGATTATCATTTGATTATTTCTTAATATTTAGACAATAAAAATGGACAAATATCATGAGTATACTTCAAATTCTACGTCCTTATTTTTAAAAGAAAATAGAACGTCCCAATTGCTTTTTAAAGTCTAAATTCATGCCACCTCATTAATATTTTCATTTTTTAAAATCAAAACTATGACTTACGTGCACTATTTCTTACATGCCCTTTTAAATATTAGGCATATAATTGCTGGATCAATTAGTTACTTTAATTTTACTTAAAACACACGTTAATTTGCTCTTTTTTATTCCAAAGAATATATGTCCATGAAAGTAACATGTAAGAATTATAATTTTGTAACATATATAGTTCAAATAAGGAAAAGATTTAAGTTAGGTAAAAATTTAATTGACTTTAAAGTCCTAAATTTTAGGATTTCCTACCTAGTTCAAACAGAAAATAATTTAATAATAAAAATTTAGTCGATTTCAAACTTTTGGAAGTTGGCCAATGTGCAAAAGAAATACTTGCCAATGTGCAAAAGAAATCCAGCACGCTATGGCCTATAGTAAATAATCTCGCGTCGCGCGCGTGTACCCTATCTCAAAAGTATAAAATATTAAAATTACATAAATATTATATAAAATTATGTTTGAGTTATAAGATAAAAGTTAAAGAAAATAGTGTAAGTTCTTAAATATAATAATTATTGATTCTATTAATTAACTATGAAGAAACTATGGCCCATATAAGCTCTCAAACATCTTAGTCAATATATTCAACATAAAATTCATTCTTAAATTGTACGTATGAGTGTAACACTCCTATATATGACATATATAGCTAGTATTTATATATGTTTCCTTATTTAATTATATAAGTAGGCCTATATAAGTATTTCTTATCTTTAATGATTATTCTATCATCAATTGGTTTATATGTGTAAGGTAATTTGCATAAAAGTTGAGATATTTAGGTTAGTGATCAATTTTATGTGTTTATTCTACGTTTGTGTTTAATTGTAATGGTAAAATCTGAATATATTTTTAAGTTTTAAATATTAAGATTTTGTACATAGTGCAAATAAGATTTGGTAAATAAAACTTAGTAGATATTTTAAATACCTAAAAATTAAGAAAATAATTAAAGGACTATTTCGTATAATGTAAACTCTATTTTTAAAAGGTAAAAATGATGAACGATATTTCGTTAAGGGCCTTCGTGCTTTTATATGTACATTCTATGTTATATAAAAAAAATGCACATAACTTATACACTTTTGTGACTACCAAATATTAATAATTTTGGTTGCGGGCTAAAACTGATCTTTGCTCATTTGTCTATTTTAGAGTTGGGTGACTTGTAGTGAGAATATGCAAAATTTTGCACAAACGATATTGGCCTATTCGGCTTTGTGAGTGATTGTGAATAAAGCTCTATAGTGATTTTAATGCTTTAGTCTTTGCCCCAAAATATACATTTCATTGTTTACCTTGAAAATGGTAACTATATTTATATTAGATTTGTAATTCTAAAAATATGTGATTTATCTTAATACTAGTGGTTAGACAGTAGATGCTAAGCGTAAATAAAAAAAATAAGAAATGCAAACCAATAGAGTTATAATATGGGACTCGAGCTGGCTGAAGCAGGGCCTCGAGGTCTAGACGGGCTAATAGCGATGAGCTATTGATGAAGAATCAATGATAACGAGAGCCTCAAAAATGGTCTTTTTGCGATTAATAATGAGCAATAAATAAAGAACAATAAATGAACAATGAAAGAATAAGCAATAAATATGAAGAACAATTGTTTAAGCAGAGAGCAGAGAATGTTGTATTGTATTCAATATGTTGTGTAATAATCTGAATCTCTTTACAAGATGACAAGAGTCCCCTTTATATAGGAGGGGGAATCGCAACATAGTCTAATAATAATGAGGGAATGCTATTGGTACAACTGTATAATAACTTAGTACGGATTAGTACTATCCTTTGCAGACCTGGATAGATCTAACCACGTGCATTTGGGAATTTTCTCGCCTCTCCATGACGATCATCGATTGTACTGCTCCGAGGTCGACCATAATGAACCTTCGATGTGCTCCCTCGAGAGGTGCGGATGTGCTCCCTCGAGGGACACACCTCGGGGTTGCACCTTATGCCCTACTTCGAGCTTCTTCGAGGTTAGGCGTGGAGCGACATAATAGCCCTAAAATCGGACCGCCAATTTTTGCCGTATACATTACGTAATGTATTTCACTTCTCTAAATTCAAACTCTACGGAGTTTGACCAATATTTTAAAATGTATTGTGTTTATCACATTAACATGAGAAGAATTGCAATTGATAGTATTTTTCTTTTAACAATCCCACTGAAGGATTATCCATATAGTTATTTAATTAGTTTCTTATTCATTTAAGTCATCACATAAACAAAAAGGACAAAAAGATGTGAATGCCACGGATATTGGCACATGAATACAACCAATCACTGAATCTTTTTCCATAGGTCAGACTATTATATATGAGAAGGAGTCAACGCTCATGATAGAAAAGTGATGACACAAGCTCTCAAAATGTCAAAGAGCTTATAATATATAATATTTACAACTTGGACTTCATGAGACCAGGTTACATATCCTCTAACAAAAATAATAAGAGGAGTTGAATTTCACCTTCAAAAATTGGCGTGGGAACAACGTGTTACTTCTCGTTCATGGATATTGAATATCAGTGTATAATAAGCAATTTCCTGCTCTTAGGGTGTGATTAGTATGAAGGGAAAAATATTTTCTTAAAACCTATTTTTCATTGATAACGTCATAAACTAACTACCTTTTGGAGGGTGGGGGGGTTTGGGATGGGAGCGTGAGGGGGATTATGGGGATTGGGGATGAGGTTGGGGGTGGGGGTGCCAGGAGGGGGGGGGGAGTTGGTAAGGTAGAAACCATCCGTTGGAAATGGCATGGGAGACTTTCGAGAAATTTCCTCTTCTTGCCTGGAAAGTTATTTTCTAGAAAATAGAGAAAAATGTATTCTTAACAAAGTATTTTTAAAATATTTAAGCCACCTAAATACAAGTATTAACTTGTGTCACGTTTTAACTTGTGCCCGTTTTGCAAAAAAAATTGCAAGCGTACCTGCTTTTTCGCATAACTTCAGCATACGGGGCTGAAGTAGCAAAGGCAATCACGCAAAACTTCAGCATTCTAGTAGCCGGGCCTGAAGTTTAGCTCTAGAGCTGAAGTTTTTGTTTTTGTAACTGACGAACTTCAGCTCTAGAGCTGAAGTTTTTGCTTTGTAACTGAGGAACTTCAGCTCTAGAGTTGAAGTTTTTGTCTTTGTAACTGTGGAACTTCAGCTCTAGAACTGAAGTTTTATTTTTGTAACTGACGAACTTCAGCTCTAGAGCTGAAGTTTTTGCCTTTGTAACTGGGGAACTTCAGCTCTAGAGCTGAAGTTTTTGTTTGTTTATAATTTCATTTGCCACACCATCTTCTTTCTATCAATAATCCTTGCAGTTGTGGCTGTTTTTTTGCTCTTAAATGATACAACAACAACGTTATGGTGATGATCTTTTGCATGCCTTGATGATGAAATTACACTTCTGTTATGGTGACATGCAGACGTAGAAACACATTGACCCATTTATTTGTATTCACGATACCAATAACCCAAATTCTATTTAATTTTCAAAATTTGAACTCCTTTAAGAATTTAATTTCGGGGCCATCTGTGTGTGTCGAGCAAGAGCTGAGAAGAAAGAAGAGCAATTACTTGACCCCTATTTTGTGCCATCTTTTCAGCAAAACAAATTTGTGTGTCGAGCAAGAGCTGAGAAGAAAGCAAATTGGTTGTTTAAGATGTATAGGTTGGCGTGAAAATTTATAAGACTCACCGGAGAAATAAGAAGAAGCAGATAGGGATGAACCTTACTTCTGGAAAAAGAAAAGATAAAACTTTAAGGAGGAGAAGGAGGAGGAGAAAGGGGATGAAATTGTTTAAAAAGTGGGTACAAGTTAAAAGTTTTAAAAAAAAATGGGTATAGGTTAAATGGGGGTACTACTACTACTACTACTACTACTATATGGGTGATTTGCAGTCATACCCTATATTTATGCCACCTTTTAACCTATACCCTATTTTTAAAAACTATTGATTTGGTAGCCAGCTAACAAAAAATCCGTAATAATATGACCATTATACCCCTGACAAAACATATAAAAGATGTATCACGCATAAATCAATTTACGATTCTCCTCCATCACTCCGTCTCTCCTCAGATCGCCTCTCGCAAACCAGAAATTTGAACAAGATTCACATTCCAAATTCAACATTACAAAATACATTGTAAGTATTCCAATTCATCTTCAGAATTCAAAATAGTTTAGAAGGGTGTACTCATTAGTTTAGACAATTTAAAAGGGAAAAGGAGTCGGTAGGTCATAATATTTTTGGGCTAAATAACAAGTACTATTTGCAATAAAGTTTCTGGTGGGAAAAACAGGGTAATTGGCCCAAATAATTGCTTTACGTTATTTCCTCTAAATACTACTACTACTATTACATGGGCGATTTGTAGCCATACCCTATATTTATGCCACCTTTTAATCTATATCCTATTTTTAAAAACTATTAATATGGTAGCCAGCTAATAAAATAATTCGTAATAATATGACCATTATACCCCTAACAAAAAATATAAAAGATGCATCACACATAAATCAATTTACGGTTCTCCTCCATCACTCCGTCTCTCCTCAGATCGCCTCTCACAAACCAGAAATTTGAACTAGATTCAAATTCCAAATTCAAAATTACAAAATACATTGTAAGTATTCCAATTCATCTTCAGAATTCAAAATAGTTTTTGAAACTGATTGATTTCATGATATATGTTTCTATAATTATTTTTGTAATTCACACTTGAATATATGTTTCTGATTGATTGATTGAAGTTGTTCCGAATGAAACATGAACTTTCGCTGATAGATTACGAATGAATTTGCATTTTAAATATGTTTCACGTTGAATTCTAACATTCTAATCTGACAAATTCAAATATGCTGAAGTTTTCCATTGCATAATAAGCTGAATGTCACGACCCCGGTTCGCCCTCCGTGAACCATCGTGACGACACCTAGTCCTCTACGACAAGGTAAGCCTAAATTACGGAAGATAACCAAAGTGCGGAATAAAAACAAATTAAAACAGAATGAAGAGTGATAAAACAATGTTTAAAAGTGCCGCTCGGCATACACAATATTTAACTCTCAAACCAATACATACTTCCAAGACCTGAAAACCCATGAATTACAAGCTAAGGATCACTACAAAGTACTCTAACTCCAGAATATCTAACAAGGAAAAGAAATACAGAAGGGCAAATGTTTAAAAGCTATAATAGAAAGGGACTCATCGGTTTGTGGACGTGGCAGATATACCTCAAAGTCAGTGAAACAGTCGCCTCGCCTTAAGAGTGATAGGACTGAGTCGCAGTACCTGGATCTGCACATGAAAAATATGCGCAGAAGGGGCATGAGTACACCACAGCAGTACTCAGTAAGAGCCAAGCCTAACCTCGGTTGGGTAGTGACGAGGAAGGTTAGGGCCCTACCGAGAAAAAATAAAGAATATGAGACATGACAATATAAGATAAGCAGTACATTTGAAAACTAACAATAAGAATTTAATACAGGAAAACAAGGAATTCAATAACTAAAACAGAGGCAAAAACAATCACAAGGAAATAACTAGGGATCTCTCAGTATCCCGAGGATCTCTTAGTACCCTCAATAAATGCCAGGGATCTCTTGGTATCCCGAGGATCCCTCGGTATCCTCAATATATGCTAGGGATCTCTTGGTATCCCGAGGATCTCTCGGTATCCTCAATATGTGCTAGGGATCTCTTGGTATCCCAAGGATCTCTTGGTATCCTCAATAGACGTGCCAGGGATCTCTCGATATCCCGTACCTTAGTTCAAATCATAAATACGTACAGGGTATCTCCCGGGATGCCGACCCGTAGTCTCAAAGTAAAACACACGGCAACAACACAAGAATACTCAATTAAGCTCAATTTCGTATAAAATAAACAGGTAATTCTAATCTAACATGCTTCACATAGTTCAATTAAGGCAGTTTGAGAAAATAAATAGTTAAGTCAATTAGACATGCTTTTTCTAAGCTAACAGCAGGTTTAAATTGCAAGTAAAATGAAATAGGAAAAGGAACATAATTGAAAGTACTTAAAGAAAATCGGATTTTTCAACAATTAGCTCAAGTACGCACTCGTCACCTCGCATACAAGGCATTTCAAATATCAAATATATTGAATCCTAAGGGGGGAAGGTCCCCCAACAAGGTTAGACAAGCCACTTACCTCAAACCGGCTCAAAATCAACCTGAAACCACGCTCTTACCACGAGTACTCGACTCCAAATGACCCAAATTTATTCAATTCAATTGCATAATTTAAATAACACTTCAAGTAACTGATTCTACAAATAAATTCTAAGCTAATACGCGGAATTAGGTAAAATAACCAAAACGCCCCTCTGGTCCACGTCTCGGAATCAGGTAAATTTATATTTTCAGAATCCTCACATTCTTCCGAGTTCATGCATACCAAAATTATCCAAATCTAAGGTAAAATTCCCAATCAAAAGTCAAATTCTAGGTCTAAGAACTTTCTTCCAACTTTTCCTCAATTTTCATCTCCAATCCGAAATTAAATGATGAATTCATGTTTGGATTAATGGGTTACAAGCAAAAAGGAGTTAAGAATCGTTACCCAATCGATATCTCTAAAAATCCCTCAAAGCCTCGCTCAAATCCGAGCTCCCAAGCTTTACTTTTCACAAAAATGACTAACCCTCGACTTTGAAATTTTATATTCTGCCCAGATGCGTTCTTCTTCGCGAACGCGAGACTATTATCGCGAACACGATGCACAAAGAAATCTACTGGCCAACTTTCTCTTTCGCGAACGCGAGGTCCACTCGCGAACGCATACCTCACACTGGTAGACCCTACGCGAACGCGAGGACCATGTCGTGAACGCGAAGACCAACGGGTCCATACCTTCGCGAACACAGGACCTCATCGCGAACGTGAAGCATGATTCAGCTGCTTCACCCAGATGCTCTACGCGAACGTGAGACCCTCTCGCGAACGCGATGAATGTTTCCTCTGCAACACAACAACAAAAAATCTGCAATCTTTCCAAGTCCAAAAATGGTTCGTTGAGCATCCGAAACACACCCGAGGCCCCCGGGACCTCAACCATCCCTGCCAACCAATCCTTAAACATCATGCAAACTTATTCCAATCTTCAGAACACTCAAAACAACATCAAAACACCTATTTTTCATCGGATTCGAGCCTAAGAATTCCAAAAGCTCTAAAAATATGCTTTCGATCAAAAAGTCTATTAAACCTCATCCGAATGACCTAAATTTTTGCACACACATCACATTAAAAACTACATAACTACTCCAACTTTCGGAATTCCATTCCGACCCTCGGATCAAAATCTCACTATCGAACCGGAAACTTCAAAAATTCAACTTTCGGCATTTCAAGCCTAAATTAGCTACGAACCTCCAAAACACAATCCGAACACGCCCCTAAGCCTGAAATCACCCAACAGAGATAACAGAACCATCGAATTTCCATTCAGAGGCCATCTTCATACTGTTCGACTACGGTCAACTTTCCAACACTTAAGCTCTCATTTAGGGACTAAGTGTCCCAAAACTCTCCGAAACTCGAAACCAAACATCCCGGCAAATCAAAATAGCTGAAATAAACTTGGGAAAAGCTGTTAATAGGGGATCGGGCGTTAATTCTTAAGATGACCGGCCGGGTCGTCACATCCTCCTACACTTAAACATTCGTTCGTCCTCGAACGAGCATAAAGACATACCTGAAGTAGTGAAAAGATGAGGGTAACGGCTGCGCATATCTTGCTCGGTCTCCCAGGTCGCCTCCTTGACCGGCTGACCCCACTACTGAACCTTCACGGATGTAATGTTCTTTGACCTCAACTTTCTAACCTGCCTATCCAATATTGCCACTAGCACCTCAACATAGGATAGATCCTTGTCCAACTGGATTGAATTGAAATCTAACACGTGCGACGGGTTACCATGATACCTCCGGAGCATCAAACTATAAAATACCGGATGAACTATTGCCACGCTAGGAGGTAAAACAAGCTCATAAGCAACCTCCCCAACACGCCTCAATATCTCAAAAGGACCAATAAACCTCGGACTCAACTCCCCTTTCTTTTTAAATCTCATAACGCCCTTCATAGGCAAAAACTGAAGCAAAACCCGCTCTCCAACCATAGAGGAAACATCACGAACCTTCCGGTCCGCGTAACTCTTCTGTCTGGATTGGGCTGTACGGAGTCTATCCTGAATCACCTTAACCTTCTCCAAAGCATCCTGAACCAAGTCTGTGCCCAATAATCTAGCCTCACCCGGATCAAACCAACCCACCGGGGATCTACACCGTCTCCCATATAAAGCCTCATACGGTGCCATCTAAATACTGGACTGATAGCTGTTGTTATAAGCAAACTCCGCTAATGGCAAGAACTGATCCCAAGACCCTCTAAACTCAATCATACACGTACGAAGCATATCCTCAAATCTAAATAGTGCGCTCGAACTGTCCGTTCGTCTGAGGGTGAAATGCTGTACTCAACTCTATTCGAGTACCCAACTCATGCTGAACGACCCTCCAGAACTGTGATGTGAACTGAGTACCTCTATCTAAAATGATGGACATTGGAATACCATGCAGACAAACAATCTCCCGAATATAGATCTCCGCCAACTGCTCCGAGGAATAAGTAGTACACACAAGAATAAAGTGAGTGGTCTTGGTGAGCCGATCCACAATCACCCAAATAGCATCGAACTTTCTCAAAGTCCGTGGGAGCCCAACTACAAAGTCCATGGTGATCTACTCCCACTTCCACTCTGGAATCTCTATCTGTTGAAGTAACCCACCTGGTCTCTGGTGCTCATACTTCACCTGCTGACAGTTAAGGCACCGAGCTACAAATCCAACTATATCATTCTTCATCTACCTCCACCAATAGTGCTACCTCAAATCCTGATACATCTTCGCGATACCTGGATGGATGGAATACCGCAAACTATGGGCCTCCTCTAGAATCAACTCTTGAAGCCCATCGACATTGGGTACACAAATCCGACCCTGCATCCTCAACACCCCATTATCACCAATAGTCATATCCTAGCATTACCGTGTTGAACCTTGTCCATGAGGACAAGCAAATGAGGGTCATCATATTGACGCTCCCTGATAATCAAATAAGGAAGACCGAGAAACCACGCAACTAGAACCCGACTAGGCTCCGAAAGATCCAATCTCACAAACTGGCTGGCTAAGGCCTGAACATCTATCGCCATAGGCCTCTCCGATGCTGGTAAATAAGCCAAACTCCCCAAACTCTCTGCCCAGCAACTCAAAGCATCTGCCACCACATTGGCCTTGCCCGGGTGATACGTAATAGTGATGTCATAGTCCTTCAGCAACTCTAACCACCTCCTCTGGCGCAAATTTAGATCCTTTTGTATAAATCTCATAGGGAACCCCGTATATATAATGACGCCAAATCTTCAAGGCGTGAATAATGGCAGCTAACTCAAGTTCATGATTAGGGTAGTTCTTCTCATGTATCTTCAATTTTCTGGATGCGTAGGCAATTACCCTACCATCCTGCATCAACACCATTCCGAGGCCAATCCTCGAGGCATCACAATAGACCATATAAGACCCCGAACCTGTAGGCAGTATCAAAATTGGGGCTGTGGTAAAAGTTGTCTTGAGCTTCTGAAAGCTCGCCTCACACTCCTCTGTCCACTGGAACGGAGCACCCTTTTGGGTTAACCTGGTCATGGGGGCTGCAATCGATGAAAACCCTACATAAAACGACGGTAGTAACCCACCGAGTCAAGAAAACTATGGATCTCCGTAGCCGAGGATGGTCTGGGCCAACTCAGCACGACCTCTATTTTCTTCGGATCCACCTGAATGCCCTCACTCGATACCATGTGGCCTAGGAAGCCACTGAATCTAACCAAAACTCACATTTCGAGAACTTAGCATATAACTTCTTCTCTCTCAAAGTCTGAAGCACAGTCCTTAGGTGTTGCTCATGATCTTCCCGACTCGGGGAATACACCAGAATATCATCAATAAAGACAATGACGAACAAGTCAAGATACGGTCGGAACACACTGTGCATCAAATGCATACAGGCTGCTGGGGCATTGGTCAGCCCAAATGACATAACAAGGAATTCGTAATGACCATATCGAGTCCTGAAAGTAGTCTTCGGGATATCTGGCTCCCGAATCTTCAACTGATGGTAACCTGAGTGCAAATCAATCTTAGAAAACACCCGTGCGCCTTGAAGTTGGTCAAACAGATCATCAATACGAGGCAAAGGATAACAGTTCTTCACTGTAACCTTGTTTAACTAGCGATAATCAATACACAGACACATCGAACCATCCTTTTTCTTCACAAACAAGACAGGAGCACCCCAAGGTGATACACTGGGCCGAATAAAACCCTTGTAAAGCAATTCTTGTAACTGATCCTTCAACTCAAGAGGAGCCATACGATACGAAGGAATAGAAATGGGCTGAGTGCCCAGCAACAGATCAATGCCAAAATCAATATCTCTATCAGGCGGCATGCTTAGAAGATCAGCTGGAAACACATCGGGAAAATCCCGTACTATTGGGACTAAATCAATTGAAGGGGTATCAATACTGACATCTCTCACATAAGCTAAATACGCGTCACACCCCTTCTCAACCATACGCTGAGCTTTAAGAAAAGAAATAACTCTACCAGGAGTGTGATCTAAAGTACCTTTCCACTCAACACGTGGTACACCTGGCATAGCCAGTGTCACGGTTTTGGCGTGACAATCAAGAATAGCATAATGGGGTAATAACCAGTCCATGCCCAAGATAATATCAAAGTCAACCATGCTGAGTAACAATAAATCGGCTCTAGTCTCAAAACTACTAAGAGCAACCAAACACGATCGATAAACGTGGTCCACAATAAGAGAATCTCCCATAGGAGTAGAAACATAAATAGGGGAACTCAAAGAATCCTGAGATACACCCAAATGCGGGGCAAAATAAGAAGACACATAAGAATAAGTGGAGCATGGATCAAATAGAACTGATGCATCTCTGTGACAAACCAGTATAATACCTGTGATGATAGAATCAGAGGCAACAACCTCGGTATAGGCAGGAAGGGCATAGTATCAGGCCTAGCCTCCCCCTCTAGGGCGAACTCTGCCTCCCCGACCTCCACCTCTGGCCGGCTGAGCAGGTAGGGTAGCAACTAGAGCTGTAACCATAGCCTGAGAACTCTGCGGGGCACGCTGTGGCTGAGAAGTCTGTGGAGGTGCACTCCTCCCAAGTCTAGGGAAATCCCTCATCACATGGTATGTGTCACCACACTCAAAACAATCTCTAGGAGGACGTGATGGTTGTGACTGGCTCGATCCAGGTCTACTAGACTGACCTTTGAAAGCACCCCGCACAGGAGGTGCACTAGATATCGGTGGTGCATAATAAGGCTCCTGAGGTCTAGGAGGAGCTGGAATACCATTGGCTGCTGGAAGAGCTGAATGAATAGGGCGACTCATATAACCCCTACCATGACGACCTGCAGCTGGGGCACGGGCACTAGAGAAATGGTCTGACTCTCGAGACCTCTTGGCCTCCCTCTCCTCTCTCTCCCTAGCATGCATACCCTCAATCCTCCTAGCAATGCTCACCACCTGCTGATAAGAAATATTCATCTCTAACTCATGATCCATGCTAGACCTGATGTTGAGAATAAGGCCCTCAATAAACCGGCGAACCCTCTCGCGAACAGTAGAAACCAAGGCTGGTGCATGCCTAGTCAAACTAGTGTAACAAACAGCATACTCTGAGTTAGTCATAGCACCCTGGCACAAATGCTCAAACTCTGCGCGCCATGCGTCCATGAGGCTCTGAGGAACATACTCTTTCAGGAACAGATCTAAAAACTGAGTCCAAGTCAGTGAAGCAGCCTCATCCGGACTGTCTAACTCATAGTGCGCCACCAGTCATAGGCGGCTCCTCGAAGCTAGAAGGTAGTGAAGGAGACCCCGCTCGATTTTGATATACCCATGGTATGGAGAATGCTGTAACTCTCATCTAGAAATCCCAGAGCATCCTCCGATGCTAGACCGCTGAATACAGGAGGCTTGTACCTCTTGAACCTCTCAAGCCTCAGCTACTCCTCCTTGGAAGCCGCTGCCCTGCCCTCGGGCTGATCTGGCACTGCAGGCGGTACAAGAATAATCTTAGGGACCTGCTCAACATGCACTCACTGCTCAGGAGTGTGGACGGTGGGAGTTTGTGCTCCTCCCCCGACCTGAGATGTAGCTACAGTAAGGGGAAGCAACCCTGCCTGAGCCAGAGTGGTGTACATGTTCATGAACTATGCCAAAGTCTCCTGAAGAGTTGGAGTAGTATTAGCAGTAGGCTTGTCAAGTGCTTGGACTCCGGCTGGAACTGCTAGTGGTACCTCGGCAACAGCTCGCGCAGGTGCTCTGGCTGGACCACGTGCGCGTCCTTGGCCTCTACCCCAGGCCCAGCCTCTGACGGCTGCAGTGGGGGGCGCGGGTGCCTGATCATCTCGGGTAGCATGTGTCCTTACCATCTATGATAGAATAGAAGACAGAAGTTTAGAATTGTGATGTCAAAATATCGCACGACAAGGAAATCAAATAAAGTGGAATTTTTATAACAGTTACATAGCCTCTCGTAGATAAGTACAAACGTCTCCGTACCGATTAGCGAGACTCTAATAAACTAGCTTGTGATCCATGACTCCTATGAACCTAGGGCTTTGATACCAACTTGTCACGACCCCGGTTTGCCCTCCGTAAACCATCGTGACGGAACCTAGTCCTCTACGACTAGGTAAGACTAAATTGCGGAAGATAACCAAAGTGCGAAATAAAAATAAATTAAAACAGAATGAAAAGTGACAAACAGTGTTTAAAAGTGCCGCTCGGCATGCACAATATTTAACTCTCAAACCAATACATACTTCCACGACCCGGAAATCCATGAATCACAAGCTAAGGATCACTACACAGTGCTCTAACTTCAGAATATCTAGAAAGGAAAATAAATACAGAAGGGTAAATGTTTAAAAGCTAGAATAGAAAGGGACTCCTCGGTCTGCGGACGCGACAGATATACCTCGAAGTCGCTGGAACAGTCGCCTCGAGGGTGATAGGACTGAGTCACAGTACCTGGATCTGCACATGAAAAACATGCGCAGAAGGGGCATGTGTACACCACAACGGTACTCAGTAGGTGCCAAGCCTAACCTCGGTCGGGTAGTGATGAGGAAGGTCAGGGCCCTACTGAGATAAAATAAAGAATATAAGACATGACAGTATAAGATAAGCAATACAGTTGAAAACTAACGATAAGAATTTAATACAGGAAAACCAGGAATTCAATAACTGAAACAGAGGCAAAAACAATCACAAGGAAATAACCGGGGATCTCTCAGTATCCCGATGATCTCTTAGCACCCTCAATAAATGCCAGGGATCTCTTGGTATCTTGAGAATCTCTCGGAATCCTCAATATATGCTAGGGATCTGTTGGTATCCCGAGGATCTCTCGGTATCCTCAATATGTGCTAGGGATCTCTTGGTATCCCGAGGATCTATTGATATCCTTAATATAAGTGCCAAGGATCTCTCAGTATCCCGTGTCTCAGTTCAAATCATAAATACGTACAGGGGATCTCCCGTGATGCCGTCCCGTAGTCCCAAAGTAAAACACACGGCAACAACACAAGAATACTCAATTAAGTTCAATTTCGTATCAAGTAAACAGGTAATTCTAATCTAACATGCTTCACATAATTCAATTAAGGCAGTTTGAGCAAATAAACAGTTAAGTCAATTTGACATGCTCTTTCTAAGCTAACAACAGGTTTAAATTGCAAGAAAAATGAAACAGGAAAAGGAACACAATTGAAATTACTTAAGGAAAACCGGATTTTTCAACAATTAGCTCAAGTACGCACTAGTCACCTCACGTACAAGGTATTTCAAATATCAAATATACTGAATCCTAAGGGGAAGGTCCCCCACACAAGGTTAGACAAGCCACTAACCTCAAACCAGCTCAAAATGAACCCGAAACCACGCTCATGCCACGAGTACTCGACTCCTAATGGACCAAATCTATTCAATTCAATTGCATAATGTAAATAACACTTCAAGTAACTAATTCTACAAAGAAATTCTAAGCTAATACGCGAAATTAGGTAAAATAACCAAAATTTCCCTCGAGCCCACGTATCAGAATCGGGTAAAATTTATATTTTTAGAATCCTCCACACTCTCCCGAGTTCATGCATTCCAAAATTATCCAAATCTAAGGTCAAATTCCCAATCAAAAGTCCAATTCTATGTCTAAGAACTTTCTTCCAACTTTTTCCCAATTTTCATCTCCAATCCGAGCTTAAATGATGAATTCATGTTTGCATTAATAGGTTACAAGAATAAAGGAGTTAAGAATCGTTACCCAATCGATATCTCTGAAAATCCCTCAAAACCTCGCTCAAATCCGAGCTCCCAAGCTTTATTTTTCACAAAAATGGCTAACCCTCGACTTTGAAATTTTATATTCTGCCCAGACGCGTTCTTCTTCGCGAACGCGAGACTACTATCGCGAACGCGATGCATAAAGAAATCTACTGGCCAACTTCCTCTTTTGTGAATGCGAGGCCCACTCGCGAACGCGTAGCTCACACTGGTAGTCCTACGCGAACGAGAGGACCATGTCGCGAATGCGAAGACCAACAGATCCATACCTTCGCGAACGCAGGACCTCATCGCGAACGCAAAGCATGATTCAGCTACTTCACCCAGATTCTCTACGCAAACACGCGACCCTTTCGCAAACTCGATGAATGGTTCCTCTGCAACACAATAACAGAAAATCTGCAATCTTTCCAAGTCCAAAAATGGTCCGTTGAGCATCCGAAATACACCCGAGGCCCTCGGGACCTCAACCATCCTGCCAACCGATCCTAAAACATCATTCAAACTTGTTCCAACCTTCAGAATGCTCAAAACAACATCAAAACACCTATTTTTCATCGGATTCAAGCCTAAATATTCCAAAAATTCTAAAAATATGCTTTCGATCAAAAACTCTATCATACCTCGTCCGAATGACCTGAAATTTTGCACACACGTCATATTAAACACTACGGAGCTACTCCAACTTTCGGAATTCCATTTTGACCCTTGGATCAAAATCTCACTATCGAACCGGAAACTTCAAAAATTCAACTTTCGGCATTTCAAGCCTAAATTAGCCACGGACCTCCAAAACACAATCTGAACACTCCCCTAAGCCCAAAATCACCCAATGGAGCTAACAAAACCATCAAATTTCCATTTTGAGGCCGTCTTCACACTGTTCCGACTACGGTCAACTTTCCTACACTTAAGCTCTCATTTAGGGACTAAGTATCCCAAAACTCTCGGAAACTCGAAATCGAACATTCCGGCAAATCAAAATAGCAGAAATAAACTTGGAAAAAGAAGTTAATAGGGTATCAAGGCATTAATTCTTAAGACGACCGGCCGGGTCGTCATTGTGAAGTTTTTGGTTTATTTGCTAAACAAGCTGAGATTTTATATATGCTGAAGTATTTGTCTTGTAGTGTAATCAAGCTGAAGTTATTTAGTTCATATGTAAAAGCTTCAGGAAAATGATCTGATACATAAATTAAAATTACATATAGTACAAAAATTTCAGCACGGGATGCTGAAGTTGTTTAGTTCATCTTTAAAAACTTCAGCAAAACGAGCTGAAGTTTTTCTCCTGCACTGGATAAAAATAAACATAAGTTAAAATTACATATTGCACAAAAACTTCAATATGGGATGCTGAAGTTGTTTAGTTCATCTTTAAAAACTTCAGAAAAACGAGTTGAAGTTTCCCTCCTCCATTGGGTAAAAAATAAAACATAAATTAAAATTACATATTGCACAAAAACTTCAGCATAAAGTGCTAAAGTTGTTTAGTTCATTCTTGAAAACTTCAGCAAAAAGAGCTGAAGTTTTCCTCCTGCACTATGTATTTTATTACGATTTTTTGGTAAAACTTCATACCAAAAAATACTTAAGTTTTCCGGAATATGTAAAATATTTTTTATATAATTTTTAGTATGCTGAAGTTTTTTAGTTCATTTGCTAAAACATGCTTAATATTTTGTCCTGCTATATGTAATTTTTGGATGAGTTTTAGTTAATTCATGCTGAAGTTATTTAATTCATTTCCTCTTTTATTTTTCGAGTTTAAAGAGAATTAATATTAAAATAAAAACGCATAAAAAACATAAAAAAAAATAGATTTTCATTAAATAAAATAAAAGATAAATTAAAGTTACATAAAATAGAAATAACATAATAACCCTTTAACTAAAAGGATTATCCAAAAAAAAAACTAATCGTCCATATCCTCATCGTCGTTATCACTGTCAGATGGACGAGCGTCTTCACCACCAAGACTATCAAATTTGGCCGGCATCTCAAGCCTATCAAGCTTGTTATTGATTTCTTCCAGCTCCCTGTCTTACTTCTCTATCAGCTCATCCAGCTTCAACTCAAACGCCTCTATGATGTCTTGCTTAATTTCGTCAAGTATTTGCCTGATGAAAGCATCCATCTTTTTCCCTTTTGTATTTTATCTACTAAAATATGTGTTTGAGTGAATAAACTCACAAGGCATAGAGTACTTATATAGGTGAAAAAAACTTCTACATGGTATATGAAAAGACATAGAGGAATTTTAAACGTCTAATGAAAAGCATGCATGAATGTGATAGCAATGTAATTATTACACTAACACATACCCCCAAGGCAATATAATTACTACTTTAATTGTGTTTGTTATGTTTACTCCTGTATACTATACAATTAATGCACACTAAAACTTCATGCTGAAACATGCTGAAGTTTATTTAGTTCATTTGCTAAAACTTCAGCCCAATGTGCTGAAGTTATTTAGTTCATTTCTAAAACTTCGGCACTTAATAAGCTGAGGTTTTTGTCCTTTTTGTCATACAACTTTTTCAAAAAACTTTAGTTGAATATTCTGAAGTTATTTAGTTTATTTCCAAAAATTTCAGCACTTAATAAGCTGAAGTTTATGTCGTGGATTCATTAATTTTGTCATACAACTTTTTCAAAAACTTCAGCAGAAGGTGCTGAAGTGATTTAGTTCATTTGTAAAAACTTTAGGACAAATAACCTAAAAGTTTTCCTCCTGCACTATGTAATTTTCTCCTGCATACTGAAGTTAAATTTAGTTTATGCTTAAGTCTTGTCCTGCATTAATCACCTTCTTCGTGAGTTTTTTTTTTGTGGAAAATTTCACTTTAAACAATCCGAAAATGTTCTAGTACATTTGCTCAACTTCAACTTCAATGTGCTTACATTTTTTATGAACTTCATAATTAAATTCTTCTGTTCACTTTCCTAATACTTGGCACTAAACATGCTTCTGCAGGATGAGTTCGATTTCCATTGTTATTATTTTCAATGGGAGGTGGACTCTTGATTTCAAATACTTGGATCATGATACAAAACTTGTTCTGGTTAATAAGCAAATATCATTCAATACTTTCCTAAAGAAAACTAGTGAAGTTACAAATATTGATGCTAGCAGATATTCACTAAAGGTATGGTTTGATATCAAACTAAATACAAGCAAATGAATGCTTGTAACTTCAGATGAAGAACTCAGTACCTGTATACATTTGCTTACAACTGATTCAGCCTACAAGAATTGCCATTTCGTTGTCGAAAAAAATAAAACATTCAGAATCTGCAGCATTTAAATAATCTCTTACATATGAAATAGATTTAGAATCTTTTGCTGATTATCAACATGAACTGGGACATCCAGTAATGGAAGTAGACAATGAGCAACAACCTTCTAACATTACAACTGCTTTAGAATATATAATGCTGCAACAATTACCCGCTCCTCCAATAAATTCATACTAGTTTGTCGATAACCAAGAAGAAGAAGGACAACTAATAATGCAAATTGACAACCAACAAATAATCCAACAAAGTTTTTTGTTACCTTCTTCAATGATAAGCAAAAACGAAGATGAAGTAAACATGGAGCTTATACCGATAACATCAGATAGAATTGAAGAAATTGCTGAAACTTCTAGTGCTTCTCATAAATCAAGAAAAAGAGTGAGGAGAAAGCTGAAAGAATCTCCACCATGTAAAATACTTAGGCACGATGTATTGCTTGAGGAAGTAAGAGTAGGATCAATTTTTGAGAACAAACAAAACATGACTAAATTTTCTGTAGCTTGGAGATAAACCAAAAAGATAAATTCACTGCTGTTAGATCATGTTCAAAGAGATACGTGCTGAAATGCATCAGGGAGAAATGTGGTTGGAATGTATGTGCTACATGAATAAAAAATTCCACACTTGTAAGGGTGATAAAATATCATAACAATTATGAATTCTCGGTTGATGCAAGAAAATCAGATCAGAAACATACTACATCAAATTTATAAGTGAACAAATTATAGAACATGTTCGAGACAAAAAGATAGAGGTTACACCAGCCTTTGTAGAAAATGAAATAAAAAAGAAATTTGGAATTGGCATTGGTTATCACAAGGCATGACGTGCTATTCAAAAAGCTATTGCCTACATAAGGGGAACACCGGAAGAGAACTACCAGATTCTTCCTTCTTACCTACACATGATGGTGCACAAAAACCCAGAAACGTACACAAGCATAAAAAAAGATGAGCATAATAGTTAAGCAAAACAATACTAACCATCAGCCTGAAGTTTCAAATGTTCCTATTTGAAAAACTTCACACCTTATGATTTGTTTTTTTGTGTTTCACTATACAAATTTGCTTTCATGTTCTTTGCTCCTGTGGCATCAATAGCTGGTTGGTCCTACTGTAGGTCCGTTATTGCATTAGATGCAATGTTTTTAAAGTCAAAATATCGTGGTGTTCTATTTGTTGCTGTATCAAAAGATGCAAACAATCAAATCTTTCCTCTATCTTTTGGTGTAGCAGATTCAGAAAATAATGAGGTATTTGGTTCTTTGGGAAAATGAGAAAAGTAATTCAAGTCCGTCGTGAACTGGTTTTCTTGTAATATAGAAACTAATCGATCGCAAATGGGATTAGAAAAGTTTGTCCTGAAGCTCACCATGGTATCTGTGTAATGACTCGACGGCTCGTTTTGAACAATTGCATATGGTTCGGCAGTTCAAGGTCAAAAGAAACTTCACATTATGTATATTGGCTTGTGTGCAGGGTTGGATTCATTTTCCGGATGAATTGGAGTCGAATTGGAAAGAAGGAATATAGTTCTGGAAGCTTAAGCGGAGAGAACTTGACCGGAATTTGACTTTTGAGTAAACGACTCCGGAATGAGTTTTGGATGATGGAAGTAGCTTCATATGGTGATTTTGGACTTGGGTGTGTGTTCGGATTTGGATTTGGAGGCCCGTAGGGTAATTTGAGGCATTTCGGTGAAAGTTTGAAAAGTTGAAGTTTAGAAAATGGGGAGGCTTGACCCATAGTTGACTTTTGTGTTATCAAGGTCAGAATGCAATTCCGAAAGTTGTAACAAATACGTTATGTCATTTGGTACTTCCTTGCAAAATTTGGTATCGTTTGGAGTTGATTTGATGTGGTTCGGACGCTTGGTTGCAATTCTAGTGGGTTTTGAAGTTCATAGTGATTTTCATGCATTTAAGCATTTGATTCATGATTTTAGCATTGTTTGACGTGATTTGAGAGTGGGCCTAAGTTTGTATGATCTTATGGGATGTGTTGGTACATTTGGTTGAGGTTTCGGGGGCCTCGGATGAGTTTTGAGCGAGTCCAGACATCCTGGAACGTAGAAAATGGTTCTGATGCTTAAATCTTTGCTAGGGGCAGAAGTCTTACCACTGAGGCAGAATTTTTTCCACTGAGGCAGTGGGATTACCGCTGAGATGGAAAATGGTCCGTGGTCTGCGGTGAGGAAGAATTCGCAGGGTCACTGGTCTGACTTCGGAAGCCTATATCTTTTGATCTACAAGGAATGTTGAGATGATTCAAAAATGAAAGTTGTAGCCTTCGTATCTAGTTTTCAGAAAGTTAAAGAAATCACAATGTCGACATCCGTAGAGAAAGTTATGGCCAAAATACTAAATCATGTCACTGCAGTCAATATTTTCCGCTGTAGCGAGGGATTTACCGCGGTCAGCGGTGATGGAAATCTGGGAGGTGTACTATAAATGTGAGATTTAGTGTTTTATTTCATATTTTGACCTAGAGAGCTCGGATCTTGGCAATTATTTGAAGATTTTTCAAGAAATTCATCGGGGTAAGTGATTCTAACTCAAATTTGGCTAAAATACATGAATCTATGAGTGAATTCATCATTTGATTTGTGATTTGGGATGGAATTTGGGAAAAATTGTGAAATCTTTCAAAAATGTAAAATGATGATTTGAAGGACCAAATGTTATCGGAATGGGATAATTTTTGTATGGGTGAACTCGTAACGGAATGGGTATTCGATTTTTGTAAATTTAGTCGAGATCTAAGGTGCGGGCCCAGGGAGTTGACTTTTGCAAATTGTATAAGAATCGTAGTTTTGTTAATTGAAATTATTTTCTCTTGCATTGTTAGATGTATTCAAGTCGTTTTGGTTTGATATGAGCCGTCCGGAGGTCTTTTCACCCGAGAAGTGTATTTTAGAGTATCGATTTTTCATCTTCGAGGTAAGTATCTTGCCTAACCTTGTATGGAGGACTTCCCCTTAGGATTTGGGTCTTCTATGCTAATTGTAGTCCGTGCATGCGAGATAATGAGTGTGTTCTCGGACTTATTTGTGAGAAATTTGCCTCTAGGGTTCTTAGGTCCTTATGTTCATTATGTGGAAAGTATTCTGTTATGGTTGGGTTTCCTAATTGCTTAAATTGCCTTTATATGCTCCATATGATGTTATTAGCTTTCCTCTAATTCGTACATGTTACTTGACCCTTAATTGCCTTAATTGAAGTGATTGCCTTCCTTATTGTTTTGATACTTCTTGATTGTGAGTTTCCTTTATGACTTCGTGTAAACATGCTACATTTCTAATTGTTGTGGTTACCGGTGTAGTTATCACGTGCTTATTATGTCTGGATGTTTTGTTGAGGTTATCGTGCTTCTTGGTTTTTCCATGATCCTTATTATGTACTATTCATGTTTAAATTGACGATTATTCATGCCGAACAAGACTTATGATATTCTCTTGGTAATTGTCCATTGTTGAGTATTGACTCGAGTTGAGATCTATATTGCGAAGCTAACTGTTGAAGCAAGATTAGTTATTGTTGATTCCATTACTGGGATGCTATTATTTCTACTGTTGATTCGCTTGCCCTGATGTTATTGTTTCTATTGTTGACTCCCTTACCGGGATGTTATTGTTCATATTGTTGGCTTCCATGCCGTGATGTTATTGTTTCTATTGTTTGGGTGAGGAAGAGTGTAAAGCACGAAGGGTGATGCCGTGCATGATATTGTGAGAGAGAGTTAAAGCACGAAGGGTGATGCCGTGCACATTTCAATTTTTTCATATTGTGAGGAAGAGTGTAAAAGCACGAAGGGTGATGCTGTGCCACATTATTGAGAGTAAAAGCATGAAGGGTGATGCCGTGCCACATTATTGAGAGTAAAAGCACGAAGGATGATGCCGTGCATGATATTGTGAGGAAGAGCGTAAAGCACAAAGGATGATGCCGTGCACATTTCTATTTATGCATATAGTGAGGAAGAGTTATAAAACACGAACGGTGATGCCGTGCACTTTCTGTTTGATGTGTTTCTTTGTAGTTATCAATTCAAGTGTTTTAATTGTTCAGATTTCTTTACTGTCGTGACCCTTGTGATGGAACCCCATAAAGTTTTCAATACTTCGCCGTATTTATATATATATTTCAATACTTAAAATTTCAATAATTGTTTTATTTGTTTTAATTCAATTAGTTACTCAATTAAATTCCCTTAAATCATTTGAGGTTGTATTTTACTTAAAAAGGAATTTTTACTAAGTTAATTTCTTAAATCCCATGTTAAAGGTAATAATTCTTTTGATGTTGTATTTTAATTAAAAATGGCACTTTCTTTATTCAAATGATTTCTAAAAATAATTTTATCTTTTCTTGCTGAGTTCCTAATTAGCTTAGAAGCTGTACTCTACTTTATGTTATGAAAATGAGACTCCTTGAACATCTTAATTGCATTGATTATGGACCCTATGTATTGAGTAACATGAGAACGTTGTTGTGTAAAGAGAGATAGAAATATGTGGGGACAAGGTACCGGGTGTGCTAAAAGTTTGGTAATTGAGGTTATGATATGAGACATCGAGTTGAGATGATTGGAATGGTGCATCAGGAATGATATGATTGATTGAGCTGACATTGCCTTCCTTGTTGGAGTACATTTTTACTTGTATGTGTCCCAATTATGTTGATGTTAATTTAATTGGTTATCTTTCGTGTGACGATCTGTCCGGTCGTCTTAAGAATTAACGCCCCGATCCCTTATTAACTACTTTCCCCAAGTTTATTTTTGCTATTTTGAATTGCCGAGATGTTCGGCTTTGAGTTTCGGAGAGTTTTGGGACACTTAGTCCCTAAATGAGAGCTTAAGTGTTGGAAAGTTGAACGTAGTCAAAATAGTGTGAAGACGGCCTCGGAATGGAAATCCGATGGTTCCGTTAGCTTCGTTGGGTGATTTTGGGGTTAGGAACGTGTTCGGATTGTGTTTTCGAGGTCCATAGCTAATTTAGGCTTGAAATGCCGAAAGTTGAATTTTGGAAGTTTCCGGTTTGATAGAGAGATTTTGATCCAATGGGTTTTGGTTGTTTTGATGTTGTTTGAAGTGTTTTGAAGATTTGTACAAGTTTGAATAAGGTATTAGGATATGTTGATGCCTTTGGTTGAGGTCCTGGGGGCCTCGGGATGAATTCAGATGGTTGATGGAGGAAATTTTGGAGTGAAGTTGCAGCAACAACTGTTCTTCTAGTATTTTCGTCTGCGGTTTGGGGATCGCAGATGTGGAGCCGCAGAAGCGATGAAAAGGACCGCAAAAGCGAAATTTGGGATTTCTCTTAAGAACTGCACATGCGGTGAGATTTTCGTAGAAGCGGAACCGCTCCTGCGGTTAGAGTTCCGCAGATGCGAAAGCTGGGTCCTTAAGTGAAATTCGCAGATGCAACACTTATTCTACAGAAGAGGGACCGCAGATGCTGTCCTAGGGCCGCTAATGCAGAAAATCGCTAGGTAGAATATATAAATAATTGCCTTCGCGTATTTGAGGGATCCTTTCACCATTTTCATCCGGGTTTGAAGGGGAATCACTTGGAGGTAACATTCTTGACTTCATAACTCATTTTTATGTGATTAAAGACCTAATTAGTGGTGAGAAATTTGGGAAAAATGAGTAATTAGGGCTTGAGTTTAAGAGGACTTTAAATGAGGATTTGAGGGGCCATTTGGACTCCAATTTCAGTATTCTTGTTATGTATAGACTCGTGAGAGTACGAGGTTTCTGAAAATGTAAATTTCACCCGATTTTAAGACGTGGGCCCGAGGGGTGTTTTGGTCATTTTACATAATTTCACGTATTAGCTTGGAATTTAATTGTAGAATCAGTTACTTGAAGTGTTATTTACCTTATGCAATTGAATTGAATGGATTTGGGCCATTTGGAGTCGAGTACTCGTGGCAAAGACGTGGTGTTAGGTTGATTTTGAGCCGGTTCGAGGTAAGTGGCTTGTCTAACATTGTGTGGGGGACTTTCCCCTTAGGATTGGTATATTTGGTAATTGAAATGCCTTGTACGTGAGGTGACGAGTGCGTACCTTTGCTAATTATTGGAAAGCCGGTTTTCTTTAAGTACTTACTAGTATGTTTCCTTTCCTGTTTCTATTACTTGCACTATTAAGCCTGTTGTTAGCTTAAGAAAGCATGTCTAAGTGACTTAATTGCTTCATTTGAATTGACCTGCCTTACTTGAATTATGTGCAGCATGCTAGGCTAGAATCACTTATTGCCTTAATATGAATTTTGCTATTTCTGTTTATTTCATGTTGTTGTTGTGTATTTATTTTGGGACTACGGATGTGGGATTCCGGTAGCTCCCCCTTGTCTGTTTACTTTGGGACTACAGGTTAGATTCCCGGTAGATCCCCCTGCACATTTACTTTGAGACTACGGGTTAGATTTCTGGTAGATCCCCCTGCACAGTTATATGGAACTACGGGAATGCACCTGGTAGATTCCCCCAGTACTAGGTATTTATATTTGGGACTACGGATCGTGATTCCAGTAGACCCCACGCATCGATAGCTGGACTACAGGATGGGATCCCGGGAGATCCTTCGGACATATATGTGATGGACTATGGGACGCTATCCTGAGAGATCCACTAGACAGTTATAATTGGGACTACAGGACTGTATCCTGGAAGGTGCCCCGGTTGTTATCTCTGTGTCGAGCTGTATTTCTTTTCGTGGCTTGTTTTGTCTCTATTCTAGTTGTTGTTCTGTCAATTCGATGTTATTTCTTACTATTGCACTTATTTATACTATTTTATTCCACACTGTTAACCCTTATATTGTATTTAACCTCAGTAGAGCCCTGATCATCCTCGTCACTACGCAACCGAGGTTAGGCTTGGCACATACTGAGTACCGCTGTGGTGTACTCATGCCTCTTCTGCGCATGTTTTTCATATGCATATCCAGGTACTTGTATTCAGGCCTATTAGCCTTGAGGGAGGCGACTACTTAGAGACTTCGAGGTACATCTGCTGCGTCCGTAGACCGAAGAGTCCCTTTCTATTCCTGCCTTTTTGTATTTGGCCCTTCTGTACTTTCTATTCTTATTAGACAAATTCCGGAGTTAGACCTATGTAGTATTTCCTTTTCTTAGCTTGTGATTCGTGGGTTTCCGGGTCTTGGATTTAGATATTGGTTTTGAGATCTATATAAATATGGTGTATGCCGAGCGACACATTTAACACTGTTATTGCCTTATTTCTGTTTTTAATTGTTTTACTTCTGTAAGTTTTGGTTATATTCCGCAAGTTTAGGCTTACCTAGTCGTAGAGACTAGGTGCCGTCACGATAGTTCACGGACGGCGAATCATGGTTGTGACAAGTTGGTATTAGAGCTCTAGGTTTATAGGAGTCATGGATCACAAGCCAGTTTATTAGTGTCTCGCTGATCAGTACGGAGACGTCCGTACTTATTTCGAGAGGTTGTGTAACCGTTAGGAAAATTTCCACTTTATTTGATTTCCTTGTCGTGCAGTATTTTGACATCACAATTCTAAACTTCTGTCTTCTATTCTCTCACAGATGGTGAGGACATGTGCTACTCGAGATGATAAGGCACCCATGCCCCCTACTGCAGTCGTTAGAGGCCGAGGCGGGGTAGAGGCCGAGGACGCGCACGTGGTGCGGCCAGAGCACCTGCGCGAGCTACCGCCGAGGTACCACCAGCGGATCCAGCCAGAGTCCAGGCACCTGACACGCCTACTGCTGCTACCACTCCAGCTCTTCAGGAGACTTGGCATAGTTCATGAGCATGTACACCACCTTGGCTCAGGCAGGGTTGCTTCCCCTTGCTGTAACTACGTCTCAGGCCGGGGGAGGAGCGCAGACTCCTGCCGCCCGCAATCTTAAGAAGCAAGTGCATGTTGAGTAGGTCCTTGAGATTATTCCTGTACCGCCTGCAGTGCCGGTTCAGCCCGAGGACAAGGCATCGGCTTCCGAGGATGAGTAGTTAAGGCTTGAGAGGTTCAAGAAGTACAAGCCTCCTGTATTCAGTGGTCTAGCATCGGAGGATGCTCAGGGATTTCTTGATGAGTGTTACCGCATTCTCCGTACCATAGGTATCTCAGGATCGAGCGGGGTTTCTTTCACTACCTTCCAGCTTCGAGGAGTCGCCTATGAGTGGTGGCGTACCTATGAGTTAGACAGTCCAGATGAGGCTGCTTCACTGACTTGGCCTCAGTTATCAGATCTATTCCTAAGGGAGTATGTTCCTCAGAGCCTTAGGGATGCATGGCGCGCAGAGTTTGAGCATTTATGCCAAGGTGCTATGACTATTTCAGAGTATGTACACCAGCTTGGCTAGACATGCACCAGCCTTGGTTTCTACTATCCGCGAGAGGGTTCACCAGTTTATTGAGGGCCTTATTCCCAGCATCAGATCTAGCATGGGTCGTGAGTTGGAGATGGATACTTCTTACCAACAGGTGGTGAGCATTGCTAGGAGGATTGAGGGTATACATGCTAGAGAGAAAGAGGAGAGGGAGGCCAAGAGGTCTCGAGAGTCGGGCCATTATTCTGTTGCCCGTGCCCCAGCTGCAGGTCATTATGGTAGGGGTTATATAAGTTGCCCTGTTCATTTAGCTCTTCCAGTAGCCAGTGGTATTCCAACTCCTCCTAGGCCTCAAGAGCCTTATTATGCACCTCCGGTTTCTAGCGCTCCTCCGGCGTGAGGTGTTTTTAGAGGTGAGTACAGCAGACCTGGCCCTAGCCAGTTGCAGCCACCACATCCTCCCAGAGCTTGTTTTAAGTGTGGTGACACACGCCATATGGTGAGGGATTGCCCCAGACTTAGGAGGGATGCACCTCCATACACTTCTCAGCCACAGCGTGCCCCGCAAAGTTCTCAGGCTATGATTACAGCACCAGTTCTACCCTACCTACTCATCCAGCTAGAGGTGGAGGTCGGGGAGGTAGAGGTCTCCCTAGAGGGGGAGGCCAGGCTAGATACTATGCCCTTCCTGCCCGTACCGAGGTTGTTGCCTCCGATTCTGTCATCACAAGTATTATACTGGTTTGCACAGAGATGCATCGGTTCTATTCGATCTAGGCTCTACATGTTCTTATGTCTCTTCTTATTTTGCTCCATATTTGGGTGTATCTTGGGATTCTTTGAGTTCCCCTTTTTGTGTTTCTACTCCTATGGGAGATTCTCTCATTGTGGACCGCGTTTATCGGTCGTGTTTGGTTGCTCTTAGTGGTTTTGAGACCAGAGCTGATTTATTGTTACTCAGTATGGTTGACTTCGATATTATCTTGGGCATGGACTGGTTGTCGCCCTATTATGCTATTCTTGATTGTCACACCAAAACCGTGATGCTGGCTATGCCATGTATACTACGTGTTGAGTGGAGAGGTACTTTAGATTACACCCCCAATAGAGTTATTTCTTTTCTTAAAGCTCAACATATGGTTGTGAAGGGGTGTGACACATATTTAGCTTATGTGATAGATGTCATTATTGATACCCCTTCAGTTGATTCAGTTCCAGTAGTACGGGATTTTCCCGATGTGTTCCTAGTTGATCTTCCAAGCATGCCGCCTGATAGAGATATTGATTTTGGCATTGATCTGTTGCTGGGCACTCAGCCCATTTCTATTCCTCCGTATCGTATGGCTCCTCCTAAGTTGAAGGAGTTGAAGGATCAATTTCAGGAATTGCTTGATAACGATTTTATTCGGCCCATTGTATCACCTTGGGGTGCTCCTGTCTTGTTTGTGAAGAAAAAGGATGGTTCTATGCATATGTGTATTGATTATTGCCAGTTGAACAAGGTTACAGTGAAGAACCGTTATCCTTTGCCTCGTATTGATGATTTATTTGACCAGCTTCAGGACGCACGGGCATTTTCTAAGATTGACTTGCACTCAGGTTACCATCAGTTGAAAAATTCGGGAGCAAAATATCCCGAAGACTGCTTTCAGGATTCGGGAGTCAAGATACGGCCGGAACACACTATGCATCAAATGTATAAAGGCTGCTGGGGCATTGGTCAGCCCAAATAACATAATAAGGATGTTATGTCATTTGGGCTGACCAATGCCCCAACAGCCTTTATGCATTTGATGCACAGTGTGTTCCGGCCGTATCTTGACTCGTTCGTCATTATCTTTATTGATGATATTTTGGTGTATTCCCGGAGTCGGGAAGATCATGAGCAACACCTGAGGACTGTGCTTCAGACTTTGAGGGAGAAGAAGTTATATGCTAAATTCTCGGAAGGTGAGTTTTGGTTTAATTCAGTGGCATTCCAAGGACACGTGGTTTCGAGTGAGGGTATTCAGGTGGATCCGAAGAAAATAGAGGCCATGCAGAGTTTGCCTAGACCATCCTCAGCTACAAAGATCTGCAGTTTCCTTGGTTTGGCGGGTTACTACCATCGTTTTGTGGAGGGGATTTCATCGATTGCAGCCCCTATGACCAGGTTGACCCAGAAGGGTGCTCTGTTTTAGTGGACGGAGAAGTGTGAGGCAAGCATTCAGAAGCTCAAGACAGCTTTGACCACAACCCCAATTTTGATACTACCTACAGGTTCGAGGTCTTATACGGTCTATTGTGATGCCTCGAGGATTGTCCTCGGAGCGGTGTTGATGTAGGACGGTAGGGTGATTGCCTACATGTCCAGACAGTTGAAGATACATGAGAAGAACTACCTTGTTCATGACCTTGAGTTAGCTACCATTGTTCACGCCCTAAAAATTTGGCCATTATTTATACGGGGTTCCCTGTGAGATTTATACTAACCATCGGAGCTTGCAGCACTTGTTTAAGCAAAAGGATCTAAATTTTCGCCAGAAGAGGTGGTTGGAGTTGCTAAAGGACTATGATATCACTATTTTGTATCACCGGGCAAGGTCAATGTGGTGGCCGATGCTTTGAGTCGCCGGGCAGAGAGTTTGGGGAGTTTGGCTTATTTACCAGCATTAGAGAGGCCTATGGCGATGGATATTCAGGCCTTAGCTAGCCAGTTTGTGAGATTGGATCTTTCGGAGCCCAGTCGGGTTTTAGCTTGCGTGGTTTCTCGGTCTTCCTTATTTGATCGTATACGGGAGCGGCAATATGATGACCCTCATTTGTTTGTCCTCAAGGACAAAGTTCAACACGATGATGCTAGGGATGTGACTTTTGGTGATGATCGGGTATTGAGGATGCAGGGTCGGATTTGTGTACCCAATGTCGATGGGCTTCGAGAGTTGATTCTAGAGGAGGCCCATAGCTCGCGGTATTCCATTCATCCGGGTGCCGCGAAAATGTATCAGGATTTGAGACAACACTATTGGTGGAGGCGGCTGAAGAAAGATATAGTTGGATTCGTAGCTCGGTGTCTCAACTATTAGTAGGTGAAGTATGAGCACCAGAGACCGGGTGGGTTGCTTCAGCAGATAGAGATTCCGGAGTGGAAGTGGGAGCGGATCTCCATGGACTTTGTAGTTGGGCTCCCACGGACGTTGAGGAAGCTTGATGCTATTTGGGTGAATGTGGATCGGCTGACCAAGTCCGCTCACTTTATTCCTATGTGTACTACATATTCCTCGGAGTGGCTGGTGAAGATCTATATCTGGGAGATTGTTTGTCTGCATGGTATGTTACAACCCATATCCACATGTGTTAGTTCATGCCATATATTAGTTAACATAAATCCAAGAAGGAATTATCTTTGAGATGATAAGAAGTCAATCCTATTGGTCTTAAGTGATACAAGAGTGTATAAGGGTGATTAACAAGTATTAGAAGTTAAATGAATCAAGAATGTTGTAACTCGTATTTTTAGGTAAATCCAGCGGTGCTTAATACACTCAAGAGATCATGTATTAAGGTATTTTAATCATATAATATCCGTATCATAAGTCTTGAAGTCAAACGAGTTATGAAACAAAAGTCGACAAAAGTTGTCTCAACTTAGGTTCGTAATTTTACTTAAACATTAGGTCAAATATTTCTAATCGTTTCTCCTAATTTACAATGAATTACGGGGTTATCCACCAACCAAATTAAATATCTATGAGTCTAGTTTCCAACGCATTAAACTGTTCATCAATACAATCTCGGAGTAAAGAGATATTTGCATTTTCGCGAGACTGCGCCAAGCACCTCTCTATGGGGCCCACTTAGGTGGTTTAAGATATTTGGACCTATATAGGATGCCTCCAACCCGTTTTAAGTCATTTCTTCTCACTATTTTCAGACCTTAGAACCCTAACATCCTCTCAAGGTTCTCTCAAGATTCAAGACCCAAAAAAAGGGCAAACAACACAAATCAAGTGTCGGGAATTCCGTGGCGCTAGTAAGTCTCTTGTTCTTCTTGTTGTTGCTCATTTTTGTGTCGTTCCAGCTCATGTGGGAGGTTGTTTAAAGGGTTTATGTTCTGTAAATACTCCCTCATGTTCTTAATATCAATTCTAGGTGATTTCAATCCTTCTAAAGTGATTCTAGTGCCGATAAACACTAATTGATCGCTAGTTTCGCTTTTTTGTTGTTGTGGCAGCATTGGAGGGATATTTCATGGAAAGTTAAGGTCAAATTGGAGTTGTTATTTCTGTATAAAGGTAAGGAACCTCTTAATCTATATCTATTTAAGATTATCCAAGTTGCGGCTAAGCCATTGAAGCTAGAACTTGTGAAATATATATCGAAAGGCTTGGTAGTAATGTTATTGTTTTGTGGATTGTTTTGCGTTGCTGTTGGGCTGCGTATTTTAATACTGTTTTGTGGAGTTTTGGAGGAGGAAGGGTGTGGAGAAACACCATATATATGTAGGGTTGTGGGATGATAGTTATTTGTAACATTTCCGGGTCGTTTGACACGACTACGGTGGTCGTCGTATGTATGAAGTGATTAGGCTGTGCGTGGACTGTTTTGGGAGGCTCAATATGTTTATTATTGATGTTGTTTGGGCTGTTTGGTGATTGTTTTGAATGGTGTGAAGTCATATATATAGGGGAGGTGCTGTCCGTTTCATCGTAAAATAGGTTGTGGTCGATACATAATAGTTATGACGCTTAAATGATAACGATAGTATCGTTTCTCTTATTGTAGACTAAGGAGTTTTGACAATTTCATAGCTTGAGATTGGGGCAGTATATACAAGGTATGTGAGGCTATCCCTTTCCTTCTTTTGCACGACTCCGATTGTACATAATGTAATGAACGAGCTTCCAAGATACTCTACTCTTAGAAGCTAGCAGTACAACATTGTTTTCCCTCTTATGGAACGATTGATGTTAATATTGCTTCTCTTATTCTTATGTTATCAATGTTGTTGGTACTTCCTGATTCTTATAAGGTTCATAGTGAAGAGTTAGTCCTAATAACGTGCAAAGAGGATACCGACCTTATGTCACTCCGAAAGGTTTAGAATGTGATTCCATAAGTTGAGCATGCATTATATATATGTATCTATTTTACTCTACCGAGCCACGCTATAGTTGGCCGGGTACGGCACCTATTGTGCAACCACTGATCAGTTGGGTTTTACCGAGCTCCACGTAGCCGGGTACGATTCTACCGAGCCTTATGAGGGCCGAATACATTTTTTACCGAGCCTATTATGGCTGGGTACGATATGATGATGATGATGCCCACAGAGGCGAATGTTTTAAAGGTTTATGTATTTATACATATGTATCATGCATTTCATGTCAGTAGCCCTCAGAGGTACTAAGATGTTACAGGTTGTATATTCTCTATCCTTGCTTACATTACTGATCGTATTTATGGTTCCCTACCTTACATACTCAGTACTTTATTCGTACTGACGTCCTTTTATTTGTGGACGCTGCATGTCGTGCTGCAGGTCCTGATAGACAGGCAGGTGCAGCTCTCCCACCATAGTAGGCTGTCCAGTTCAGCGGTGATTGGCGAGATCCCTCCATAGTAGGCTGTCCTTTTCTCCGGACAGGCAGGTGCATTTTTGTTATAGACATTATGGGTATGTCGGGGCCCTGTTCCGGCTATGTTGCATCACTTATGTTCATTTAGAGGCTCATAGACAAGTGTTGACTCATGTATAGTTTGGTATGCCTTGTCGGCTGGTTTTTGTTATATAGTCTTTCATGGTAGCGTGGTAGCTCATACCTTATATGTAGTTTATTGATTGTCTGGTCATCCCCTGCTATGTATGTTCGTGCCGTCATATTTTATTGCTGGTTGTCCATGATCCAGGTCTACCATTTATATTGATCTCGTCAGCCCTAAAAGATAATAATGAAGGTTAGATGAAATGTACGTTGGTGCTCGTCATGGTCGGGTGCTAGTCATGGACCTCCAGTTTGGGTCGTGACAAACTTGGTATCAGAGCCAGGTTGTCCTAGGGGCTGTCTATGAGCCGTGTCTAGTAGAGTCTTGATTATGGATGTGTAGCGCGCCACATTTATAATCAGGAGGCTACATGACATCTAGGGTTGTTACCTTCTTCCTGAATCTAGATCGTGCGTAGAGTTGAGTCGTAAGTGTTTGTCTCTAATATTCACCTTGTTTTATTTCAGCGATGCCTTCGACTAGGAAGCAAACGATTAGTAGACGACTTGATACAACAGCGAGAGAGGGTACCAGTCAAGTGCCCCAAGCCAGAGCAAAACAAAGTGAGGCTCAGAGTTAGATGCCCTCTCATATCTCATCTACTCCATCTCCTCCAGAGGATATTAGAAGGCACCCAGTGCCTCCAGTTCCTCCGTCTGGCACTACAGACCAGGATATGCGGAGTGCTTTGCAGTTGTTGACTAGCTTGGTAGCTGCTCAGGCTCAGAGGCAGAATACAGGTGCTGCTGATAAACCTGTTAGTACAAGAGTTCGTGATTTTATTAATTTAGACCCTCCAGTGTTTACTGGATCAGACCCCAAGGAGGACCCACAGACTTTTATTGACCAGGTTCATCGTACACTGCGGGTTGTGCATGTTAGTTATATAGAGGCAGTATAGTTGGCTTCTTATCGGCTACGAGATTTAGCGGTTCTCTGGTATGATAGTTGGGAGAGATCCAGGGGTTCGAACGCTCCTCCAGCTGTGTTGAAGGAATTTTCTGAGGCCTTTCTTCATCACTACTTGCCAGTTGAGATACGACGAGCTAGAGCTGATAAGTTCTTGAACCTTAGACAAGGTAATATGAGTGTGCGAGAGTACAGTATGCAGTTTGATTCTTTGGCAAGGTATGCTCCCCATATGGTGGCCGAGATGAGTGATAGGGTGCATATGTTCGTGAATGGGTTGGGACCACATCTGATAACTGAGTGTATGATAGCCTCCTTGGTGGAGTGCATGGATATTTACCGTATTCAAGCTTATGCCTAGACCCTAGAGGATCGTAAGTGCCAGCAGAGGGCAGTTAGGGAGCAAGATAGGGGCCAACATAAGAGGGCAAGATTTGCAGGGTATTCTAATGACTTCAGAGGCAGCTTCAGGCCACAGTTTTCGAGGAGTTCGGCGCCACCTGTAGCTAGTGCTCCTCCACAGTTTCAGAGGCCTCAATATGATCGATCCTATTCTGGTCCAGGTTAGAGTTCGCGGGCATCTGGCTCGCAACATCACAGGGATACTAGTCAGATGGACCCCCAACACCACATTGTGATCAGTGCGGCAAGGCCCACTTTGGACTGTGCCGTCGAGGTTCTGATGCATGTTATTCGTGCGGACAGCCTGGCCATATGATGTGGGATTGTCCTAACAGAGGAGGTGATGGTATGGCTCAGCTGACTGGATCTGTGTCTAGTTCTTCCTCATCAGTTCGACCTCCAGCACAGGGTTTTCAGCAGTCAACATGTCGTGGTAGGGGTAGAGGTGCAGTGCCGAGTTCGAGTGGTGCTCAAAATCGAACCTATGCTCTAGTAGGTTGACAGGATCTCGAGTCGTCTCCAGATGTTGTTACAGGTATATTGTCTGTGTTTTCTTATGATGTATATGCGATGAGTGATCCGGGATCTACATTATCATATGTTACACCCTTTGTGGCTAATAAGTTTGGCATTGAACCTGAATTGATAAGTAAACCCCCTGTGGTATCTAATCCGACAAGAGATTCTGTGATTGCTAGAAGGGTATATAGAGGTTGCACTGTGATGATTTGTAGTCGTCAAACCTCGGCAAATTTATTTGAGTTAGAAATGGTTGATTTTGATGTGATAATGGGAATGGACTGGTTGGCCTCATGCTATGCAAATGTTGATTGTCGTACGAAGATGGTTAGGTTCCAATTTCCGGGTGAACCCGTCATTGAATGGAAAGGGAACATTGCTACACCAAAAGGTAGGTTTATTTCCTATCTTAAGGCAAGGAAAATGATCTCAAAAGGTTACATTTATCATCTCGTTCACGTTA
The DNA here is from genome assembly GCF_000715075.1 of Nicotiana tabacum. Classification (NCBI taxonomy): domain Eukaryota; kingdom Viridiplantae; phylum Streptophyta; class Magnoliopsida; order Solanales; family Solanaceae; genus Nicotiana; species Nicotiana tabacum. The sequence continues at coordinate 118,219,593 of NC_134087.1, forward strand.
GGGATGCGGAGGCGAAGCCGCCTACTCTACAATCAATCCCAGTGGTCAACAAATTTCCAGATGTTTTCCCAGATGAACTCCCAGGCCTTCCTCCTGAAAGGGAGATTGAGTTTAGCATTGATATGTTGCCTGACACTCAACCGATCTCTATCCATCCATACAGAATGGCCCCGGCAGAGTTGCGAGAGTTAAAGGTGCAGTTGAAGGACTTGCTGGATAAGGGCTTCATTAGGCCTAGCACTTCACCTTGGGGTACGCCAGTCCTATTCGTGCGGAATAAAGATGGGTCGTTACGGATGTGTATCGACTATCGATAGTTGAATAAGTTTACTATAAAGAACAAGTGTCCACTTCCAAGAATTGATGACCTGTTTGACCAACTCCAGGGTGCCAAGTATTTCTCCAAGATTAATTTACGTTCAGGGTATCATTAGGTGAGGGTTAAGGAGAAGGATATTCCAAAGACGGCCTTCCGGACAAGATATGGGCACATTGAGTTCTTGGTGATGTGGTTCGGGCTAACAAATGCCCCATCAGCTTTTATGGATCTCATGAATACTATATTCAGGCCCTATCTTGATGTGATCGTGATTGTATTCACTGATGACATTCTAGTGTATTCTCGTTCAGAGGCGAAACATGCGGATAGTATTACAGACGCTTCAGGATCGTAAGTTATATGCTAATCTCTCCAAATGTCAATTCTGGCTGAACTCAGTAGCATTCCTTGGCTTGATATGTGAGGGTATTAGTGTCGACACTCAGAAGATCGATGCAGTAAAGAATTGGCCGAGACCTACAACACCATCAGAAGTCCGCAGCTTCCTGGGGCTAGCAGGATATTATAGGCGGTTTGTAGAAGGGTTTTCCTCTATATCATCACCATTGACTAAGTTAACACAGAAAGCTACCAAATTCCAGTGGTCTGACACTTGTGAACGTAGTTTTCAGGAGCTGAAAAATCGATTAACATCCGCACCAGTGCTCACTCTCCTCGAAGGAATAGAAGGTTATGTGGTATATTCTGATGCCTCAGGTATAGGTTTGGGGTGCGTATTGATGCAGCGTGGGAAGGTGATTGCTTATGCATCAAGACAATTGAAGAAGCATGAAAAGAATTATCCAACCCATGATTTGGAATTGGCTGCAGTAATATATGCTTTGAAGATATGGCAGCACTACTTATACGGCGTCCATGTTGACATCTACACAGATCACAAGAGTTTACAATACATCTCAAGTAGAAAGAGTTGAATTTGAAGTAGCGTAGGTGGCTTGAATTACTGAAAGATTACGACGTCGAGATATTGTATCATCCCGGTAAAGCCAATGTTGTGGCCGATGCTCTCAGCCGTAAGTCCATGGGAAGCTTAGTACATATTTGAGGCAGGTAGATGGGGGTTGACTAAAGAGCTTCATCAGCTAGCCAATATGAGAATCAGATTGTTAGACTCTGATGACAGAGGTGTTACTGTACAGAATACATCAGAATCATCTTTGGTAGCCGAGGTAAAAGCACAACAATATGAAGATCCTATCTTAGTACGATTAAGAGAAAGCATTCAACAGTGTAAAAGTACGGCTTTTGAGATCGGAAAAGATGGGGCACTGAGATACCAGAGCCGATTGTGTGTGCCTAATGTGGCAGGGTTGCGAGAGAAGATTATGAATGAGATTCATCAATCCCGATATTCCATCCATCCCGGCTCGACAAAGATGTATCATGATGTCAAGGAGTAGTATTGGTGGGATAATATGAAGAAGTCTATTGTAGAATTTGTAGCCTAGTGTCCCAATTGTCAACAAGTAAAGATAGAACATCAGAAACCCGGTGGATTACTTCAGAATATAGAGATTCCGACCTGGAAGTGGGAGGTGATTAATATGGACTTCATTATTGGATTACCTCGCTCTTATCATAAGTTTGACTCCATCTGGGTGATAATTGATCGACTTACAAAATGTGCCCATTTTCTGCCAGTGAAGACAACTTACACGGCTGAAGATTATACGAAGTTGTATATCAAGGAGATTGTTAGGCTTCATGGTGTGCCCGTATCTATTATATCAGAATGAGGAGCTCAATTTACGGCTAACTTTTGGAGGTCTTTCCAGAAGGGTTTAGGCACACAAGTAAATCTCAGCACTGCATTTCATCCGCAGACTGACGGACCGGCTGAACGTACCATTCAGACACTGGAAGATATGCTACGAGCATGTGTTCTAGATTTTAAGGGAAATTGGGATGACCATCTTCCACTCATAGAATTCGCCTACAATAATAGCTACCATTCCAGTATTAAAATGGACCCATACGAGGCACTATACGGGAGAAGATGTAGATCACCAGTTGGATGGTTCGAAGTCTGTGAAACATAATTATATGGGCCAAATTTGATTCACCAAGCTATTGATAAGGTGAAAGTGATACAGGAGCGATTGAGGACAACACAAAGCAGGCAAAAATCTTATTCCGATGTCCGACGTCGTGATCTGGAGTTTTGAGGTTGGTGATTGGGTTTTCCTGAGGATCTCACCAATGAAGGGTATTATGCATTTTGGGAAGAAAGGTAAGCTGAGTCCAAGGTATATCGGGCCATATAAAATTCTTCGACAGATTGGGCAGGTTGCTTATGAGTTAGAATTGCCATCCAAATTGGAATTTGTCCACCCGGTATTCCATGTATCTATGTTGAGGAAATGTATTGGAGACCCTTCTCGAGTCGTCCCTATCAAATATGTACAAGTTACAGAGGACCTATCATATGAAGAAGTGTCAGTGGCGATATTAGATCGGCAAGTCTGCAAGCTAAGAACAAAAGATGTAGCTTCCGTCAAAGTATTGTGGAGGAACAAAAATATGGAAGAAATGACATGGGAAGCAGAAGAGGAGATGAAGTCTAAATACCCTTACCTATTCTAGAATGAAGATAACAAGGATGCTGGTGGAAGACAGGATACATTGGAAGGTGAAACGGCTCTATGAGGTAAGCAATAATTTGAGAATACTCCTCCTTAATACAAAATGGTGATATGTAGATAATGTAAATATGCATAATGCTTTGTGTAGCCTTGTGAAGCCATATGTTGGCTTAATTGCTTGCAAGTTTTGCTAGTGACCATTTTATAGGGGAAAATTGATCGGAAATTTCCATTGGAATCCACGATGATTTAAACTCCATGAACCCTTACATTCGAGGACGAATGTTCCTAAGAGGGGAGGGTGTTACAACCCATATCCACATGTGTTAGTTCATGCCATATATTAGTTAACATAAATCCAAGAAGGAATTATCTTTGAGATGATAATAAGTCAATCCTATTGGTCTTAAGTGATACAAGAGTGTATAAGGGTGATTAACAAGTATTAGAAGTTAAATAAATCAAGGATGTTGTAACTCGTATTTTCAGGTAAATCTAGCGGTGCTTAATACACTCAAGAGGTAATGTATTAAGGTATTTTAATCATATAATATCCGTATCATAAGTCTTGAAGTCAAACGAGTTATGAAACAAAAGTCGACAAAAGTTGTCTCAACTTAGGTTCGTAATTTTACTTAAACATTAGGCCAAATGTTTCTAATCTTTTCTCCTAATTTACAAGGAATTACGGGGTGATCTACCAACCAAATTAAATATCTATGAGTATATTTTCAAACTCATTAAACCGTTAATCAATACGATCTCGTAGTAGAGACATATTTGCATTTTCGCGAGACTGCGCCAAGCACCTCTCTATGGGGCCCACTAAGGAGGTTTAAGATATTTGGACCTATATAGGATGCCTCCAACCCGTTTTAAGTCATTTCGTCTCACTATTTTCAGACCTTAGAACCCTAGGAACATCCTCTCAAGGTTCTCTCAAGATTCAAGACCCAAAAAGGGCAAACAACACAAATCAAGTGTCGGGAATTCCGTGGCGCTAGTAAGTCTCTTGTTCTTCTTGTTGTTGCTCATTTTTGTGTCGTTCCAGCTCGTGTGGGAGGTTGTTTTAAAGGGTTTATGTTCTGTAAATACTCCCTCATGTTTTTAATATCAATCCTAGGTGATTTCAAGCCTTCTAAAGTGATTCTAGTGCCGAAAAACACTAATTGATCGCTAGTTTCGCTTTTTTGTTGTTGTGGCAGCATTGGAGGGATATTTCATGGGAATTTAAGGTCAAATTGGAGTTGTTATAAAGGTAAGGAACCTCTTACTATATATGTATTTAATATTATCCAAGTTGCGGCTAAGCCATTAAAGCTAGAACTTGTGAAATATATATCGAAAGGCTTGGTAGTAATGTTATTGTTTTGTGGACTGCTTTGCGTTGCTGTTGGGCTGCGTATTTTAGTACTATTTTGTGAAGTTTTGGAGGAGGAAGGGTGTGGAGAAACACCATATATATATAGGTTTGTGGGATGATAGTTATTCGTAACATTTCCGGGTCGTTTGACACGACTACGGTGGTCGTCGTATGTATGGAGTGATTAGGCTGTGCGTGGACTATTTTGGGAGGCTCAATATGTTTATTATTGATGTTGTTTGGGCTGTTTAGTGATTGTTTTGAATGGTGTGAAGTCATATATATAGGGGAGGTGCTGTCCGTTTCATCGTAAAATAGGTTGTGGTCGATACATAATAGTTATGACGCTTAAATGATAATGATAGTATCGTTTCTCTTATTGTAGACTAAGGAGTTTTGACAATTGCATAGCTTGAGATTGGGGCAGTATATACAAGGTATGTGAGGCTATCCCTTTTCTTCTTTTGCACGACTCCGATTGTACATAATGTAATGAACGAGCTTCCAAGATACTCTACTCTTAGAAGCTAGCAGTGCTTACATTGTTTTCCCTCTTATGGAACGATTGATATTAATGTTGCTTCTCTTATTATTATGTTATCAATGTTGTTGGTACTTCCTGATTCTTATAAAGTTCATAGTGAAGAGTTAGTCCTAATAACGTGTACAGAGGATACCGACCTTACGTCATTCCGAAAGGTTTAGAATGTGATTCCATGAGTCGAGCATGCATTATATATATGTATCTATTTTACTCTACCGATCCACGCTATAGTTGGCTGGGCACGACACCTATTGTGCAACCACTGATCAGTTGGGTTTTACAGAGCTCCACGTGGCCGGGTACGATTCTACCGAGCCTTATAATGGCTGGGTACGTTTTTTACCGAGCCTATTATGACCGGGTACGATATGATGATGATGATGCCCACAGAGGCAAATGTTTTAAAGGTTTATGTATTTATACATATGTATCATGCATTTCTTGTCAGTATCCCTCAGAGGTACTAAGATGTTACAGGTTGTATATTCTCTATCCTTGCTTACATTACTGATCGTATTTATGGTTTCCTGCCTTACATACTCAGTACTTTATTCGTACTGACGTCCTTTTATTTGCGGACGCTGCATGTCGTGCTGCAGTTCCTGATAGATAGGCAGGTGCAACTCCCCCACCACAGTAGGCTGTCCAGTTCAGCGGTGATTGGCGAGATCCCTTCTCCGGACTTGCCTTGGTCTTGGTATGTATTTTTGTTATAGACATTATGGGTATGTCGGGGCCCTGTTCCGGCTATGTTGAAGCACTTATATTCATTTAGAGGCTCATAGACAAGTGTCGACTCATGTATATTTTGGTATGACTTGTCGGCTGGTTTTTGTTATATAGTCTTTCATGGTAGCGTGGTAGCTCATACCTTATATGTAGTTTCTTGATTGTCTGGTCATCCCCTGCTATGTATGTTCGTGCTGTCATATTTTATTGCTGGTTGTCCATGATCTAGGTCTACCATTTATATTGATCTCGTCAGCCCTAAAAGATAATAATGAAGGTTAGATGAAATGTACGTTGGTGCTCGGCAAGTATGGTCGGGTACTAGTCATGGCCCTCCAGTTTGGGTCGTGACATGGTATTCCGGTTTCCATCATTTCAGATAGAGGTACCCAGTTCACATCACGGTTCTGGAGAGCCGTTCAGCGTAAGTTAGGTATTCGGGTAGAGTTGAGTACATCATTTCACCCTCAGACGGAAGGACAATCCGAGCACACTATTCAGATTTTTGAGGATATGCTCCATGCGTGTGTGATTGATTTTGGAGGGTCTTGGGATCAGTTCTTGCCATTGGCGGAGTTTGCTTATAACAACAGCTATCAGTCCAGCATTCAGATGGCACCGTATGAGGATTTATATGGGAGGCAGTGTAGATCCCCGATGGGTTGGTTTGTGCCAGGTGAGGCTAGACAATTGGGTACAGATTTGGTTCAGGATGCTTTGGAGAAGGTTAAGGTGATTCAGGATAGACTTCATGCAGCCCAGTCCAGACAGAAGAGCTATGTGGACCGAAAGGTTCGTGATGTTTCCTATATGGTTGGAGAGTGGGTTTTGCTTCAGGTTTCACCTATGAAGGGTGTTATGAGATTCAGGAAGAAAGGGAAGTTGAGTCCGAGGTTTATTGGCCCTTTTGAGATATTGAGGCGTGTTAGGGAGGTTGCTTATGAGCTTACCTTACCTCCCAGCTTGGCAGGAGTTCATCTGGTATTTCATGTTTCGATGCTCCGGAGGTATCACGACGATCCGTCGCACGTATTGGATTTCAGTTCAGTCTAGTTGGACAAGGATCTATCTTATATTGAGGAGCCAGTGACAATATTGGACAGGCAGGTTAGGAAGCTGAAGCTGAGGTCAAAGAACATTGCATCAGTGAAGGTCCAATGGCGAGGTCAGCCGGTCGAGGAGGCGACCTGGAAAACCGAGCAGGATATGCGGAGTCGTTACCCTCATCTTTTCACTACTACATGTATGTCTCTATGCTCGTTCGAGGACGAACGAATGTTTAAGTATAGGAGGATGTGACGACCCGGCCAGTCGTCTTAAGAATTAATGCCCCGATCCTTTATTAACTGCTTTACCCAGGTTTATTTCTGCTATTTTTATTTTCCGGGATGTTTGGCTTTGAGTTTCAGGGAGTTTTGGAACATTTAGTCCCTAAATGAGAGATTAAGTGTTGGAAAGTTGACCGTAGTCGGAACAATGTGAAGACGGCCACGGAATGGAAATCTGATGGTTTCGTTAGCTCCGTTGGGTGATTTTGAGGTTAGGAACGTGTTTAATTGTGTTTTGGAGGTCCGTAGCTAATTTTGGCTTGAAATGCCGAAAGTTGAATTTTGGAAGTTTCCGGTTTGATAGCGAGATTTTGATCCGATGGGTTTTGGTTGTTTTGATGTTGTTTGAAGTATTTTGAAGATTTGTACAAGTTTGAATAAGGTTTTAGGATATGTTAATGCCTTTGGTTGAAGTCCCGGGGGCCTCGGGATGAATTCGGATGGTTGACGGAGGAAATTTTAGAGTGAAGCTGCTGCAGCAGCTGTTCTTCTAGTATTTTCGCATCTGCGGTTTGGGGACCGCAGAAGCAAAATTTGGGATTTCCCACATGAACCGCAGATGCGGTGAGATGTCCGCAGAAGCGGAACCGCTCCTGCGGTCCTTAAGTGAAAGTCACAGATGCGACACTTATTTCGTAGAAGCAGGATCGCAGATGCTTTCCCAGGGCTGCAAATGTGGAAAATCGCTGGGCAGAATATATAAATAATTGCCTTTGCGAATTTGAGGGATCCTTTCACCATTTTCATCCGGGTTTGAAGCTTTTAAGAGAGATTTTTGCAGAAAACAAAGGGGAAACACTTGGAGGTAACATCCTTGACTTCATAACTCATTTTTATGTGATTAAAGACCTAATTAGTGGTGAGAAATTTGGGAAAATGGGTAATTAGGGCTTGAGTTTAAGAGGCCTTTAAATAAGGATTTGAGGGGTCATTTGGACTCCAATTTCAGTGTTCTTGTTATGTATAGACTCGTAAGAGTACGAGGTTTCTGAAAATTTAAATTTCAACCGATTCCGAGATGTGGGCCCGAGGGGCATTTTGGTTATTTTATATAATTTCGCGTATTAGCTTAGAATTTAATTGTAGAATCAGTTACTTGAAGTGTTATTTACCTTATGCAATTGAATTGAATAGATTTGAGCCATTTGGAGTCGAGTACTCGTGGCAAAGACATGGTGTTGGGTTGATTTTGAGCCGGTTTGAGGTAAGTGGCTTGTCTAACCTTGTGTGGGGGACTTTCCCCTTAGGATTGGTATACTTGGTAATTGAAATGCCTTGTACGTGAGGTGACGAGTGCGTACTCGTGCTAATTGTTGGAAACCCAGTTTTCTTTAAGTACTTACTAGTATGTTTCCTTTCCTATTTCTATTACTTGTACTATTAAGCATGTTGTTAGCTTAGGAAAGCATGTCTAAGTGATTTAATTGTTTCATTTGAATTAAGTTGCCTTACTTGAATTATGTGCATCATGTTAGGCTACAATCACTTATTGCCTTAATATGAATTTTGCTATTTCTGTTTATCTTCCTGCTGCTGCTGTGTATTTATTTTGGGACTACGGATGTGGGATCCGATATCTTCCCCTTGTCTATTTACTTTGGGATTATGGGTTAGATTCCCGGTAGATTCTCTTGCACATTTACTTTGGGACTACGGGTTAGATTCCCGGTAGATCCCCCTGCATAGTTATATGGAACTATGGGAATGCACCTGGTAGATTCCCCAGTACTGGGTATTAACTTTTGGGACTACGGATCGTGATTCCGGTAAATCCCCGCATCGATAGTTGGACTACGGGACGGGATCCCGGGAGGAGACCCTTCAGACATATATATCATAGACTACGGGACGATATCCCGGGACATCCACTAAATAGTTGTAATTGGGACTACAGGACGGTATCCTGGAAGGTGCCCTAGTTGTTATCTATGTATCGAGCTGTATTTCTTTCCGTGGCTTCTTTTGTCTTTGTTCTAGTTGTTGTTCTGTCAATTCTATGTTATTTCTTACTGTTTCACTTATTTATACTATTTTATTCCACACTATTAACCCTTATATTGTATTTAACCTCAGTAGGGCCCTGACCTTCCTCGTCACAACCCAACCGAGGTTAGTCTTGGCACTTACTGAGTACTGCTATGGTGTATTCATGCCTCTTTTGCGCATGTTTTTCATGTGTAGATCCAGGTACTTCTACTTAGGCCTACCATCCTTGAGGGAGACGACTACTTAGAGACTTCGAGGTACATCTGCCATGTCCGCAGACCGAGGAGTCCCTTTCTATTCCTGCCTTTTTGTATTTAGCCCTTTTGTACTTTCTATTCTTATTAGACAAATTCCGGAGTTAGAGCTATGTAGTATTTCCTTTTCTTAGCTTGTGATTCATGGGTTTTCGGGTCTTGGATTTAGATATTGGTTTTGAGATCTATATAAATATGGTGTATGCCGAGCGACACATTTAACACTGTTATTTCCTTATTTCTGTTTTTAAATTGTTTTACTTCCTTTAGTTTTGGTTATCTTCCACAAGTTTAGGCTTACCTAGTTGTAGAGACTAGGTGCCGTCACGATGGTTCACGGTGGGCGAATCGGGGTCGTGACATTTTGTTTTCATCAGTGTTTCACTTTATTGTTTCTTGTGATTGTAGTTTATTCTTTCCCTACTATTGACATTACTTGTCATTTTTAGGTTGCTAGTTTATTATCACATTACGTTCAATTTAATTGACTAGTAGGTGTCTGGACTGTTCCTCATCACTACCCCACCGAGGTTAGTCTTGATACTTATTGAGAACCGCCGTGGTGTGCTCATACTACACTTCTATACATTTTTGTGTACAGATCCAGGTATTGATCGATAGTAGCTGTGTGAATCGTTACGGTGGAGACTCATGGTAAACCTGCTGCAGCGTTCGCAGGTCTCAGAGTCACCTTCAATTGTAGTTATTTCCATATGTTCCTTTTTTTGGGAACCGTGATGTATTTATTTTTGTATAACTACTCTTAGAAAGTCTTATGACTTGTACCACCGGTTTTGGGAATTGTAATTTATTTAGAGTTATTTAATTTAAAGTTAGTAAATATTAATGTTATTTCAATTAATGTTAGGCTTACCTAGTTTAGAGATTAGGTGCCATCACGACTCCTTTGGAGGGATTTTTGGGTTATGACAAGCTGGTATTAGAGCTCTAGGTTCATAGGTGCTATAAGTCATAAGCATATCTAGTAGAATCCTGCGGATCGGTACAGAGACATCTGTACTTATCTTCGAGGGGCTACAGAACTAATAGAAAATTATGTTTCTTTCATTCCTTATCGTGCGATATTGATTCAGCTCGAAGTGTGTAACTTATGTTCCTTTACGTCCACTAGTGTATAATATTATGCTCTTAGTGACCGCTATACGCCAATGGTTCGTGATGCTACAAATGGACTACGATGGGGTCAGGGATGCTTAGACATTGTCTCAATGGGTTGTCTAGTCTGAAGATACAGAGGTATTGAGAGGCTATTTAATTGTTCATATGGAGGTGCAACGATTTCCGACATTTGGTTGGTGAGTGGGAGCTTGGGAAGGTTTAATTGATTGGCTAGTCATCGAGATTATGGCAGGGTTGCGAGGTGGATGTTGGTTGAGGATAGCTGGTGGTATTGGAGTTCCTTTTGATTTGTGTTGTGCGAGCTGTGAAGGTTAGATTTGAGGATCATCAGACGTTGTTTTCTATGGCTTCGCACTAAGTGGAGGAGTCCACTAGTGGCATTCAGATTGCAGAGTCAGATTTACATCAGTTTTGGCCTGAGGTATGTATATAAGTGGTATTGGAAGGTTTCTGAAATTTCTATATAACCAAAGACTGAGATCTTGAAAGGGATGATATTAGGGCTTTGAGAGGGGAATATTGCTTATCGACTATCCGAAGAAATGGGTCAGTTCAGTAATGATGTGGTCAGCATGGCAATGGAAGTAATTGGTCCTTTTGAATGGGAATTCTCTACTGGCATTTATGGCATCACTGTTGGATTGGACGGTTTGTGTGACTCGGTTGAGTTGAGAAGGTGCAGTCCTGATGGCCTAGTTGTGTGCGGCCACATCTCGGAGGGTTCTCTATGGTTTGGCAATGACTTGAGTTGGTTGTCTACTACGAGCATAAGGAATATATGGTACACTATGGTGTTCTCCTGAATTGGTATAAGAAATTAATAGAGTATTGGCATTGTTGGCTATCACATGTGAAAAGCGGGCAGTTTGGGAAATACCCTTGAGTTTTGGTTTGCGGGTGCATGGCTAGTGGCATGGTAATTACTGGGTTTTGAGGCTTTTGAGATTCATGTTTTGTTACGTGGCCAGAAACCCTATATGGGTGCTTCAGCAGAATGATAGGGTGTGAGAGATATATCAGCCATTTGATTTGCGTAGTTGAGTTGGGTATGGAAATTTTGGCATTCCTAAGGTTTGGAACTAGATGCCCTCATGTGTGGACTATTTCCTGATTGTGAATTTTGAAGAGATGTTGAGAATGGGATAATTAATAACATGTATTATCGTTAAGTTGTTGTGGATCTTTTGAAGCATATTTATCTAATTGGGAAGGATCAAGATTTGGTTAAGACAATGTGAAAGCTCAATGAGAATATGTATCTTATATTAGGTTAAGTTTATGTGCTCCTGTGAGATTGCCATTTTGGTTATGTTATCAGGCAGAATGGATATTATTTATGCCTCTGGCCTATGTTATGTGCTGCTCTCTTATGTTGTGATGAGCTATGAGGCTGTATGATAATTCTGCACGCATGTTGTAATTCTGTTCAGGCTTTATAGCGATGTGGGTGAGATAGCCCTCGTGATGTTAATTTCTCATTGCACCTCAACTGTGCTTGTTTCATTTATGTCTTATTACTTCTATTCACTTTTTACCACAGTATTATTTGTGCACTCTATTGTACTTGATATCAGTATTCATATGATTAGTGAGCCTGGGCATTTTGGCTTGATGAGTATTTGGGAGCGGGCTGCACGCCGCAACGGATGTTATGTGGTATACTGGCTTGATGTGTATTTGAGAGCGGGCTACATGCCGCAGTGGATGTTATGTGGGATACCCTTTCCTTGTATTTATTTGGTGTTGTGTTTTCCCTCTATGGGACGATTTGATGAAAAATTATACTTTTGTTGTTACATCTGTTGTACTTGTTAGATAATTCTTATACTTTGCTTTCCTTTATTTGTGCTTCATAACTGAGTTATTTCTGGTTTGGTGTACAAACTGTGTAGTGTGAGAATCCGTGTGGTTCCGTGATGAGTTGTTAGTTTGGCTGCTTGTATTGGCTGAGATGAGGTTCTTAGACCTGAGATTTTTACCATGGTATTGGGGGTGAGGAGTGTTTGGAAGTATGAGTGTATTTCTGCTATGATTTGGGTAATGGCCCTTGGCGGTTGAGAGAGCTTCTTGACTTGTTGTCTTCATGGGCGGCTATGAGTTTCCGCATGTTTCTTTATCATGAGCAGTGTTGTGGAAGTCCAGAACAAGGTTGTATTTAATATGAAGTATATTGCCGGCATCCAGAGTGTTATTTGAGCAGCTATGGTGGTCAGAGGTTATTGCTTCGAGTATTTAAGCTGCGTGGATCAGCATGTGATTGTATTCGGGGTTGGAATTTTTGCTCGATTCAGTTTGTTCGGGTGTATTTAGCCTGATGATGTGGAATTCAGGTCTTATGATGAATTTCAGATGTTGAGGTTTGGGTTCTGTTCTAAGGTTATGGACCAAGGAGGAGATGTGACCTTCAGTTAAGTGGCATTATCTGTTCTGCATGGGTTGGGTGATGGGGAATCACTCCTGGGTGTATGTATAAGGAGCTCATGCAGCGGTTCGATGACTTTGGAACGACTCCGGGCATGTTCGAGGACAAACATATGTTTAAGTAGAGGATGATGTAATGACCCGACTAGTCGTTTTGAACAATTGCATCTGGTTCGACAGTTCGAGGTCAAGAGCAGCTTCACATTATGTATATCGGCTTGTGTGCAGGGTTGGATTCAGTTTCCGGATGAATCGGAGTCGAATTGGAAAGAAGGAATATAGTTTTGGAAGCTTAAGCGGAGAGAACTTGACTGCAATTTGTCTTTTGAGTAAATGGCTCTGGAATGAGTTTCGGATGATGGCAGTAGATTCGTATGGTGATTTTGGGCTTGGGTGTGTGTTTGGATTTTGATTTGGAGGCCCGTAGGTTAATTTGAGGCATTTCAGTAAAAGTTGGAAAAGTTGAAGTTTGAAAAATGGAGAGGTTTGACCCATAGTTGACTTTTGTGTTATCAAGGTTGGAATGCAATTCCAAAAGTTGGAAAAGATCCGTTATGTCATTTGGGACTTGCCTGCAAAATTTGGTATCGTTTAGAGCTGATTTGATGTGGTTCAGACGCTTGGTTGCAATTCTAGAGGGTCCTGAAGTTCGTAGTAATTTTCATGTGTTTGGGCATTTGATTCGTGGTTTTAGCATTGTTTGATGTGATTTGAGAGTGGGGCTAAGTTCGTATGATGTTATGGGATGTGTTGGTACATTTGGTTGAGGTTCCGGGGGCCTCAGATGAGTTTTGGGCGAGTTTTGAGAGAGTCCGGACATTCCGGAACTTAGAAAATGGTTCTGATGCTTAAATCTTTGCTGGGGCCAGAAGTCTTACCGCTGAGGCAGAAGTTTTTCTGCTGAGGAAGTGGGATTACCGCTGAGGCGTAAAATGGTCCGCGGTGAGGAAGAATATGTAGGGTAACTGGTCTGACTTCGGAAGCCTATATCTTTTAATCTACAAGGAATGTTGAGATGATTCAAAAACAATAGTTGTAGCCCTTCATGTCTAGTTTCCAGAAAGGTGAAGATATCACAATTTTGACATCTCTAGAGAAAGTTATGGGTAAAATACTAAAGAATGTCACTTCAGTCAATATTTTTCGTTGTAGCGGTGGATTTACCGCGGTCAGCGGTGATGGACCGTGGTCGGCGATGGTTTTTCCGCAGTCAGCAGTGATGGAAATCTAGGAGGTGTACTATAAATACTAGATTTAGGGTTTTATTTCTTATCTTGCCCTAGAGAGCTCAGATCTTGGCGATTTTTCGAAAGTTTTCAAGAAGTTCATCGGGGTAAGTGATTCTAACTCGGATTTGGCTAAAATACATGAATCTATGAGTGAATTCATCATTTGATTTGTGATTTGGGATGGAATTTGGGAAAAATTGTGAAATATTTCAAAAATATAAAATGATGATTTGAAGGACCAAATGGTATTAGAATTGGATAATTTTTTTATGGGTGAACTCGTATCGGAATGGGTATTCGATTTTTGTAAATTTTGTCGAGATCTGAGGTCTGGGCCTGGGGAGTTGACTTTTCATTTTTGCAAATTGTATAAGAATCATAGTTTTTTTAATTGGAATTATTTTCTCTTGCATTTTTAGATGTATTCAAGTCGTTTTGGTTAGATATGAGCCGTCTGAAGGTTTTTTCAGCCGAGAAGTGCATTTTAGAGTATTGGTTTTTCATCTTTGGGGTAAGAATCTTGCCTAACCTTGTGTGGAGGACTTCCCCTTAGGATTTGATTCTTCTATGCTAATTGTAGTCCGTGTATGCGAGGTGACGAGTGTGTGCTCGGACTTATTTGTGGAAAATTTGCCTCTAGGGTTCTTAGGTCCTTATGTTCATTACGTGGAAAGTATCCCATTATAGTTGGGTTTTCTAATTTCTTAAATTGCCAAAATATCCTCCATATGATGTTATTAGCTTTCCTCTAATTCGTACGTGTTATTTGACCCTTGATTGCTTTAATTGAAGTGTTTGCCTTCCTTATTGTTTTGATACTTCTTAATTGTGAGTTTCCTTTATGAGTTCGTGTAAACATGCTACATGTCCAATTGTTGTAGTTACCGGTGTAGTTATCACGTGCTTATTATGTCTGGTTGTTTCGTTGAGGTTATCGTGCTTCTTGGTTTTTCCGTGATCCTTATTATGTACTATTCTTGTTTAAATTAACGATAATTCATGTCAAACAAGACTTATGACATTCTCTTGGTAATTGTCCATTATTGAGTATTGACTCGAGTTGGGATCTATATTGCGAAGCTAACTGTTGAAACAATATTGGTTATTGTCGATTCCCTTGCCGGGATGTTATTATTTCTATTGTTGATTCCCTTGCCGGGATGATATTGTTTCCATTGTTGACTCCCTTGCCGGGATGTTATTGTTCATATTGTTGACTTCCTTGCTATGATTTTATTGTTTCTATTATTTGGGTGAGGAAGAGTGTAAAGCACGAAGGGTGATGCCGTGCATGATATTGTGAGAGAGAGTTAAAGCACGAAGGGTGATACCGTGCATGATATTGTGTGAGAGAGTTAAAGCATGAAGGGTGATGTCGTGCATGATATTTTGAGAGAGAGTTAAAGCACGAAGGGTAATGCCGTGCATATTTCTATTTATGCATATTGTGAGGAAGAGTGTAAAAGCACAAAGGGTGATGTCGTGCCACATTATTGAGAGTAAAAGCACGAAGGGTGATGCCGTGCATGATATTCTGAGGAAGAGTGTAAAGCACGAAGAGTGATGCCGTGCACATTTCTATTTATGCATATTGTGACGAAGAGTGATAAAACACGAAGGGTGATGCCGTGCACTTTCTGTTTGTTGTGTTTTTTGTAGTTATCAATTCAATTGTTTTAATTATGCAGATTTCTTTACTATCGTGACCCTTGTGATGGAACCCCATAGAGTTTTCAATACTTCACTGTATTAATATATATATTTCAATAATTGTTTCATTATTTTCAATTCAATTAGTTACTCAATTAAATTTCCTTAAACCATTTAAGGTTGTATTTTACTTAAAAGGGAATTTTTACTAAGTTAATTTCTTAAATCCCATGATAAAGATAATAATTCTCTCGATGTTGTATTTTAATTGAAAATGGTACTTTCTTTAATCAAATGCTTTCTAAAAATAATTTTATCTTTTATGCTGAGTTCCTAATTAGCTTAGAAGCTGTACTCTACTTTATGTTATGTAAATGAGACTTCTTGAACATCTTAATTGCATTGATTATGGACCCTATGTACTGAGTAACATGAGAATATTATTGTGTAAAGAGAGATAGAAATATATGGGCACAAGGTGCCGGGTGTGCTAAAAGTTTGGTAATTGAGGTTATGATATGAGACATTGAATTGAGATGGCTGGAATTGTGCATCAGGAACAATATGATTTATTGAGCTGATATTGCCTTCCTTGTTTGAGTACATTTTTTCTTGTTTGTGTCCCAACTATGTTGATGTTTATTTAATTGGTTATCTTTCATTTCCATCCGTGTTTCTCTTTACTGTTTCTTGTGATTGTAGTTTGTTTTTTCCCTGCTGTTGACATTACTTTTAATTTTTAGGTTGCTAATTTATTTTCAAATTCTGTTCAATTTAATTGACCAGTAGGTGTCTAGACTGTTCCTCGTCACTATCCCACCGAGGTTAGTCTTGACACTTACTGGGCACCGCTGTGGTGTGCTCATACTACATTTTGTATATAGATCCAGGTATTGATCGATAGTAGCTGTGTGAATTGTCGCTGTGGAGACTCAAGGTAAACCTGCTTCAGCGTTCGCAGGTCTCGGAGTCACCTTCAATTGTACTTATTTCCATATGTTCCTTTTTTAGGAACAATGATGTATTTATTTTTTTATAACTACTCTTAGAAAGTCTTATGACTTGTACCACCGGTTTTGGAAATTGTAATTTGTTTAGAGTAATTTAATTTTAATTTAGTAAATATTAATGTTATTTCAGTTAATGTTAGGCTTACCTAGTTTAGAGACTAGGTGCCATCACAACTCATTCAGAGGGATTTTTGGGTCTTGAGATGGGCTCGATCATGGTTCCCACGACGACGTTATGATATGCTAACAACAAACATGGTAGAATCAATGAATTCTATTTTACTAAAAGCGAGAGAGAGGCCTATTTTAAGAATATTAGATTTCATCCAAGAAAAGTTGGGAGAGTGGTTTTACGAACGGAGAAAAAAAGCAAATGAAACTTTTCACAAAGTATCAATATGGGCAGAAGAAGAGATGACTACGAAGATGGACTTGGCTTGCAAAATGTTTGTTAGTATATTTATTAACTTCAGGATTTACTTCAGCTTTTTATACCTGTTGCAATGATTTACTGCTTATATTAAAAAAACTTCATACTTTTTATTTTTGAAGCAACAATACACTTATATAGTTTATCTTAATTTTTATCCTTTCTTAGGTGTTCAACCTTGATTCAATGTTGTTTAGAATAAATAGTGAAGGAATCAAATTCATTGTGGACTTAAAGAAGAGAACTTGTAACTACTTGGAATTCCAACTTGATGAATTGCCCTGTCCACATGCAATTGCTGCAATTAATAAGAGATATTTGAAGAAATCTGATTACTGCTCGGAAACATGGTTCAAAACATATGAAGGACATATGAATACCGTGGGAGATCAAAATTCATGGGATATTCCACAAAATGTAGAATCTGAGATCACAAAATCTCTCGATGTAGAGATTTTACAAGGAAAAAGACAAAAGAAGAGGCATATCCCTATGACTGAATCAGTACCATTGAAGTCTACCAAATGCAATCGATGTAAACAAGTTGGGCATAACAAAACAACTTGCTTGTCTTCTCCAGCACCTCATCCATATTCCAAGAAACATTCTGAAAAATACTCCAACGTTCAATAACCTTGGTTTGAATTTAGACTTTCATTATTATATGACATATTTGAAATGTGATTTTTTTCATAGGAATAAAAAAAGAAGCTCTTGGACTCTTTTATATACTGCTAAAGTACAAACCACTCATTTTTGTTGCGCATGCTTACATGTTTGGTTGCATTTTTAAAAAGTATGCAATGACTTCAACGAGAAATAATTTCAGGCTTACAGTATGTGAAATACATATCCTTAACAAACACACACACACATACACACACGCATACGCGGACAGCACACAGAAACGCATGTACAAATAAAAACTTCAACATCTCTAGGTTGAAGTTATAGAAAATGAACTTAATAACTTCATCGTATTCTCTAATGAATATGCTGAAGTAAACAAAAAAGCACAACATAAAAACATAAAAAAAAGGATTACAAAAACTAAGCATTAGGGTTGTTTGGAATTCCTATGAAAAAATCACACCAAACCAACTAATTGTATTAACACAATACTGACTAGAACTACAAATCAAATACCAACGATAACAAGGATAATGCAACAGAAAGCTAAGAAGAAAGACGATGAGAATTAGATTGATACAGAAAGAGATGGGGACATCACACAAAAGAAACGCATGTACAAACAAAAACTTCAGTATCTCTAGGCTGAAGTTATAGAAAATGGACTTAATAACTTCAGCATAGTCTCTAATGAATATGCTGAAGTAAAAAAAAAAGCACATCATAAAAACATAAAAAAAGGATTACAAAAACTAAGCATCATCACCATCATCAGAACAGTACTCCTCAATTTCTCGAAATATTTCATCATCATCAGTATCAGAGATAACTATAGGTTACTCGGGCAAAAAACCACAAAGTCCAACGAGATCAATATTCAACTTGTTGAATTCATCACACAACTGACATTGTTCAACTATTACTCTGTCCATAAGAGAAAAAAGAGTCTTCAGGTTGTTTTGCAGCTTGGCATAGTCGTCCCAGATGGGAAACTTAAAACTATCAAACTACCTCACGACCTTGCCAAACGAGGTTGAATAACCTCCACAACTACGTTCCAGGTTAAGCTTGTTCTGGAATGATTCATCAACAAAATTCTGTGGTCTGATTCTCTCCCAATCATCCTTTATTTGATCCCACATATGCATAAGATTAGACATCGGTATGTTATTGTACCACTCACACTTCAAACTCTCCTACTTCTCCATAAGTTCATCCATTGTAGGCTTCCTACTTCCACTTGCACCAGACATTCTTTCTTTAACCAAAGCTAAAAGGCTAAGGATGAATATAAATTTAAAGAAATATGATGGAAGTCTATGAATGACTATGAAATTTTCAAGTGAAAAGATTGTTAATATAGCCAAAGAGTGCACCTAATCAATTTAATATCTGTAAATGTAAAAGTAACTTTTCAGGTCTGTTTACTGTTTTATGTTCATAGAAATTGAATGAAACAAGATAAGTAAGTGGTAAAACAAGCAGGTGGTAAATGCAAAAAGAAATATAACTTCAGCCCTAATCAACCCACAATTTTTCTATAGTAAAAAAGATAACTTTAGCCTGAAAATTTTTCACATAACCCATGTAAGTGCAAAAGTAACTTTTCGGGTCATTTACTATATGGTCAAACAAATTTAATGAAAGATTAAGTAGGTGATAAAAGACAAGAAGTAGCTAGTAAATGCAAAAAAGATAAGTATCAAGTTAAAAAAAATACCAAAACATGCTGAAGTTTTTGTCATGAGCTTTTCCAAAAACTTCAGCAGAAGGTGCTGAAGTTATTTAGTTCATTTCTAAATACTTCAGCACTTAATAAACTGAAGTTTTTTTGTCCTGGATTCAATAGTTTTGTCATAAAGCTTTTTCAAAAACTTCAGCAGAAGGTGCTAAAGTTATTTAGTTCATTTCTAAAAACTTTAGTACATAATAAGCTGAAGTTTTTGTCCTGGATTTAATAGTTTTGTCGTAATGCTTTTTCAAAAGCTTCAGTAGAAGGTGCTGAAGTTATTTAGTTCATATAAAAATTTCAGCACTTGATAAGCTGAAGTTTTTGTCTTGCATTCAATAATTTTGTCGTAAAGCTTTTTTCGAAAACTTCAGTAGAAGATGCTGAAGTTATTTAGTTTATTTCTAAAAATGTCAGCACTTGATAAGCTGAAGTTTTTGCCCTGCATTCAATAGTTTTGTTGTAAAGATTTTTCAAAAACTTCAGCAGAAGGTGTTGAAGTTATTTAGCTCATTTCTAAAAACTTCAGCACTTAATAAGCTGAAGTTTTTTTCCTACAATAGACACTTTTGTTATGAGTTTTAACCAAAACTTCAGCCTAAAAAGAAGAAGTTTGTAACGACCCGTCAGGAAGTTTTAAGAATTAACACCCCGATCCCTTTATTAACTCCTTTCTCCCAGTTTGTTTCTGCTATTTTGATTTGCCAGGATGATTTGTTTTGAGTTTTGGAGTGTTTTGGGACACTTAGTCCCTAAAAGAGAGTTTAAGCTTTAGAATTTGGACCATAGTCGGAGTAGTGTGAATACGGTCTCGGAATGGAATTCTGTCAATTCCGTTAGCTTTGTTGGGTGATTTCGGACTTACGGTCATGTTCGGATTGTGTTTTGGAGGTTCGTAGCTTATTTAGGCTTGAAATGCTGAAAGTAGAATTTTTGAAGTTTCTGGTTCGATAGTGAAATTTTGATATCGGGGCCAGAATGGAATTCCGGAAGTTGGAATAGCTCCGTAGTGTTGAATGTGACGTTCGTGCAAAATTTCAAGACATTCAGACGAGATTTGATAGACTTTTTGATCGAAAGAGGAATTTGGGAGTTTTTGAAATTCTTAGGCTTGAATCCGATGTTAATTTGGTGTTTTGATGTTGCTTTGATCGTTCCGAAGGTTGGAACAAGTTTGAATGATATTTTAGGATTGGTTGGCATGTTTGGTTGAGGTCCCAAGGGCCTCGGGTGTGTTTTTGATGCTCAACGGGTCATTTTTGGACTTAGAGGAGGTGCATATTTTTTTGCTGTTGTGTTGTAGAGAAAACCTTCATCTTGTTCGCGTAGAGAATCTGGGTGAAGCAGCTGAATTGTACTTCACGTTCGCGATGATGCCCCGCATTCGTGAAGGTATGGTCCCTTTGGTCTTCACGTTCGCGACATGGTCCTCGCGTTCGCATAGGGTCCACCAGTATAAGCTACGCGTTCGTGAAAGAGGAAATACTGGCCAATGATTTTTGTGCATCGCGTTTGCGACAATAGACTCGCGTTCGCGAAGAAGGAATTACCTAGGCAGATTATAAAGTTTTAAAATCGAGGGTTTAGCCATTTTTATCAAAACTAGAGTTTGGGAGATCGGATTTGAACGAGATTTTGAGGGATTTTCAGAGATATCATTTGAATAATGATTCGTAACTCCTTTTTGCTTATAACCCATTAATCTAAATGTGAATTCATAATCTAATTTCAGATTTGGGGTGAGAAATTGGGAGAAAATTTGGAAAAGTTCTTAGACCTAATTTTGGGGTTTTGATTAAGATTTTGGTATCGAATTTGGATAATTTTGTATGGTTAGACTCGTGAGTGAATGGGGGTTCATAATCCGTAACTTTTAGCCGATTCCGAGATGTGGGCCCGGGGGAATTTTTGGGCAATTTTCTTAATTTCGCGTGTTAGCTTCGAATTAATTAGTGGAATTAGTTACTTGAGGTTATATTTACATTATGCAATTGATTTTAATAAATTTGGGCCATTTGGAGTCGAGTACTCGTGGCAAGAATATGATTTCATGTTGATTGAGCTGGTTCGAGGTAAGTGTCTTGCCTAACCTTGTGTGGGGGAACTCCCTTTAGGATTTGGTATTGTTGATATATGAAATGCCTTGTACGTGAGGTGACGAGTGCGTACATGTTCTAATTGTTGAAAATCTTGTTTTCATTAAGTAACTATAACTGTGTTTTCTTCACTGTTTATACTACTTGCAATTTAAGCCTACTTTTAGCTTAGGGAAGCATGTATAATTGACTTAATTGCTTTACTTTCTCAAAGTGCTTAATTTGAATTCTGTGCAGCATGCTAGGTTAGAAATACTTGTTTTACCTTGGTATGAAATTGGTTTGAATTGAATATTCTTTGTGTTGCTGCTGTGTGTTTACTTTGGTACTACGAGCGATCCCGGTAGATCCCCCTTGCCTGTTTATTTGGGACTGCAGATTGATATTCCGGTAGATCCCACTGCACGTTATATTGGAACTATGGGACTACATCCGGTAGATTCCCCCAGTACTGGGTATTTATATTTGGGACAACGGATTAGGATTCCGGTAGATCCCCGTGCACTATGAGTCGGACTACGGGATGACACCCGGGAGATCCACTGGATATTTACATTTGGGGACTACATGACGGTATTTTGGGAGATCCCCGGTTGCTATCTATATGTGGAGTTACGTTCTTATCTGTAATTTTCACTATGTTGTATTTGTTGTTATTCTTATTATCCTATTTAATTATATTGTCATATTCTATACTGTTTTACCTTGCGTTTCAGCTATAATCAGTAGGGTCCTGATCTTCCTCGTCACTACTTGATCGTGGTTAGGCTTGACACTTACTGAGTACTGCTGTGGTGTACTCATGCCTTTCCTGTGCATGTTTTTCATGTGCAAATCCAGGTTCTTCGACTTAGCCCTACTATCCTTGATGTCACGACCCAAACCGAAGGGCCACGACGGGCACCCGGTGCCTTACTCAACCGAGTACCAACGTAACATATCTTTCTTATCATGTTATAATGAGTAAATGAGCCAGAAAACCGGTCATGAGATAACAAGAATAAAACATAAGGGAATACTCAACATATGAAGACCCAAAATGATATATAAACTTATATATGTGACATACGGGCCTATAAGGCCGACATGACCATTAGTAAACTCGAAACATAGGCCGACAAGGACATACAATTATCCATACACCTGACATCTGTCTACAAGCCTCTAAGAGTACATAAAATCATAAAGGTCGGGAAAGGGCCCCGCCATACCAATCAATACATATCCAAAGCATACTGACCAAATAGGCAACTCCGGAGCAAGTGGAGTGCACCAACACCTTTGCTGAGCTGATAGCCTATTAGGAGGACTGTCAACCTATCAATCGAGACCTGCGGGCATGAAATAAAGTGTTCCCAGGCAAAAGGGACGTCAGTACGAATAAAGTACCGAGTATGTTAGGCAGGAAATCATAAACAAGAACAGTAATGTAAAGAGAGAGATAGAGGAGATACAACCTATAACATCTGAGTGCCTCTGGGGGTTACTCATATGAAATGCATAATACATATATATACATAAACTTTTTAAAACATTCGCCTCTGTGGGCATCATCATCATCATATCATACCCGGCCTCAAAGAGGACTCGATAAAAGCGTACCCGACTATCATAAGGTTCGGTAGAATCGTACCCGGCCACATGGAGCTCGGTAAACCAACTGATCAGTGGTTGCACAATAGGTGCCGTACCCGGCCGACTATAGCGCGGCTCGGTAGAGTAAAATAGATACATATATATAATGCATGCTCAACTCATGGATCACATTCTAAACCTTTTGGAGTGACTTAAGAACATTATGGACATCCCTACCATCAATATGAACCTTAGTAGGATTTAAGTATCATACACACTTGTTTAGAATAATTTTATAAGGAAAGAACAATATGGACAACCTTAGTTGCTAGGAGTAGAGTCATTATGGAATAGCGTATCGTATTCATTTCACTTTAGATCATACCAAAAGAAAGAAGAAAGTGCCTTAACATACCTTAAACCCGTTGAGTCCTTAATCACTTCCAAGCAACTCTTCAAACAAGTCAACTCAATCTATCATAGTATAAGGAGATTCAAAATCAGTGCTGAGCAAAGGCTAAGTCAATAACTTAAGCTAGTAGCTCGTTTACGTAAATTTGGGCAGCATCTCCCTTGTAACAAGGGCCTCCTCCAATACCATATACCAACAACAATGACCAGAGAAATCCATCAATACATAATTATCAATATCAAGACACCATATAACAACAACAAGTCACAACTACATTACGACGAGCGACAAGCTCCGATTGAAATCCGTATACCCCTTATCAATCCTTATAGACTTCTTACAAAGTATCATTAACATGATAATGAAGTCATTAATCAATGATTCCAGCCTTAAACCATATATTTATAACAACGAAAATAATCCACAACTTCAACTATCCTCAATTAGCAACTTTATTCACTAGTTCATGTCTAGCCCATCCATTTAACTTAATCAACATCAAGATAACCTTAGGCACAAGTAAGAACACAATATAAATACCTCCTACAGTAACTTCAAGTCAAAATCCAAGTTATATTCAGTTTACAACAACCCTCAATAGCAATACAACACCATAGAAGTGACTTAAGCTAACCAAGTATTATCTTGTAGTTTATCATCCTAACAACTTAACCAACATACCAACAAGATTAAGCGAAATTAATAGGCTGTTATACGCACATTAGACAGCAGAAACAACTTGGGATTTCATCCAAATACAGCCCACAACAATCCTCAATGACAACACAACCTCAAAGAGGTGTTGTTTTTCACTAGAACTAAGTTTTGATGTTGAAATATGGTGTAATCACTTTGGAATCACTTCAAACCCTTGTGGTATATGTTTAGGAGGGTTAAGAGAAGTTTGGAGACGAATTTTAGTTGAAAAATGAGCAAAAATAGGCGTCCTAATCGTTTATCAATCCAAGTTGACTGATGCGTTTATTAGTTTCATAAACTATGGCTCTTACGAATACTTTAATGCTCATCTTTCCATCTAAGAAACCGTTTTGTGAATAAATCCAAACCCTTGGGCATTCCCCCCTTTTAGGTCTCTTTCTCATACCACGACTTGTGGTTGGACCCCTTCCAATATCGTAAGTGTTGCTTCTTTTTGTCATGCAGCCTGTACGACTTTTTCCTTGTTTGTGCGCCTATGCAACTCTTTTTTTTCCAGCTTTTATCCAATCTCTAGGTAGCACATTGTAAACATATACAAAGCTTGATATGTTGTCCGTCTGGGCATCTATGGGTATATTAAAGTTCTTCACTCGGTATTTTGTTAAACTTACAACTTTTGCTATATATTGTTTCATAGCCTCAGTTATCTATGCTTATGGCTTTAATACAACTAGGTAGGTCATATTATACAATAACTCTTACTTTGATTTACTATTACTGAGGTATGCTACCCAACTCCAGGTTACTCTCTCATCGCTTATCCTATATGTATAATCCTTATTACTGTTCATTTAAAGAATGGCATCATAATCTCCTCTCATACTTTGGAATCTTTATCCATCTATTATTGATTACCTTAATGTTAATCTATAATCCACCACTGATAACTTGAAACCTCTTACGTAATACATTGCCACAAGTCTCACGTCTTATCGGGGAACATTTGAAGTGGTTTTCCTAATCCACCTAGGGAGAATACTATACTTCAATAACCTTATTTCATTGCATCCCAACGTGATTCATCTTATGGGGGTATTCTATTCCCGTGCAATTAATGAAATCCCTTTCTCGTTAAATCATTACTCAATCAAAGGCCTAAGCATCATCCTCTTATCTATCATAATTACACCCTTATTCTACTGCTAGGGAAGCATTCCATCACTTCTAAATGCACCTAGTCTCAGACTCCTCTGTGTTCATTCAGGCTGTACCGAGCTTTTTATTACATATGGAAATCATCAGCTCCGTTGTTTTGATGGGTTTAATCCCGAGGACATACATATTCTCGTCACCTTCTCACTCACCTTTTCATATCCTTACTCCTATCAACCTAAAACCTTGTTGCTCTACAATACTTTACCTTAAGACCTACATCGATCTATTTATACTACTCGCAACCTTCTTTTAACTTGCTAGCACCATAAATTTCCTTTCATGCCTTCTCAGTTGTCCTTAAATGTAAGCAATTACTTTTGCTGGTCGTTCTATCACTTGTTGCATGAATACTTGGCTTGTCTTTTTGCCCACGAATACTATAATTTCCTGTACCTCATATGATCTCAAACATAACCTTTGACGGTTTTTTTTTACCATTCATTAGCCATGATAGGTGCCACTTTCTTATGCAGTGTATACAATATTGTAGTGAGACTGTTGTTACAGGATCATTTACTCTTTAGCTCACTATGCTTAGGTGGAAACCTTCTTCCTTATTTCCTCAACTAGTCTTTCATTGTAGTACTTAGGGAGACCTTCTGGCTCTTGTAAAGTTGTGAGCTTGATATATCGTACACCCGAAGGTAATTTTCATTATTCTTACTCACCTATAATAATCCTTAGTTACATAAATTTATGCCTTGGTGCTCGTAGGGTTACTTCTAAGCTCAAATTTTTATTGTCTCCTTAGTGTCACTCTTTCCTATTTTCATAAACCTTAAAAATGGTACCTTTAACTGCCTCAACTCCTATCTAAATGTTTTTTCAAATGATTGTGATCTCGTATCTGCGAGACTGAATTCACTATGCTGCGATTCACTACATTTATCTTGCATGATCTATTGATTTATCTGTGACCTCTTGTCTAGCCATAACTGGGCTCTTTCTGAATCAACTACTAATTACTCGTTGGTCCATTCTCATATATATATATTCTGCATAATCCCTCTTGGGATATATCATTTGTCTTAACTTATCTCTTGCCACTAGCTCCTGATGTATCAAGTGTCCATTCATACTTATTTATTAATAACATCCTAGCCGGAAACTTTTACTGCCTCTCCCCGGTGTCGTGCTTGTATAATGTTCTGGAGTCGCAACATATCTGCAGGAACTGAATAAATGCAACATCATCCCTTTCTCCTTTTTACCACATTCTTTCTTTACCATTCCATAGTTAACTGAACCGCTTAACTCCGACTTAATATCATATCACACCATATTCCCCCTTTAGGGGAGTACTAAGATTTAGTACTACGGCGATCTACCTATAGTTGTTTTACCTTTTCATATTTGGCATCTTTTCACATTATCAATGAACCTTAATCACCTTATGGTAACCTTCTGTACCAGGGATAACAAAATTTCTTACGCACGAAGGTGACACCTACTGTAACTGGCACACTTAGTCCCTTAAGATTAACTCTGCTCAGAGTGCTTGCTTTAGGTAAGCGACTTCCTAAATGGCCTTTAAAGGTTATTCGTCTGTTGCCTATTCTATTATTGTTGGAGCACGATCTTTGAAATTCTCACAATGTCGACCATTATCAAATCCTCCGGTCCCTAATTCATGTTCGGTTTTATCTTGTTCACCAGCCCATACTGATTTTTATTAATCTGGGGTCTAACCTTTCCTCCTGGTAATCACGTTGAATTCACCAACTTATTTCTCGAAATAAGGATATGACTTTATGGCTTATACTCTTTTATTGCCTTAAGGTTTGTCACCTCTTGTATTTTCCTTCACTTGACTATAGATTCTGCCATCGTGTCATATTTTTATTTACTGTTATCACCCATATATCACATCTTACTCATGATGATTCATTTATTTTCTTCTTATTCTCCGGATAATATTTTGTTTTCTATCACTTTATTATGAAAACTTCAACAAAAAGTTTTTTCCCTACAAGCTCCCCTAGCTTCATCTCACTGGCTCTTGGGAATGCCTAACATTCTTTTTTTTTACTCGGGGCTAGAGTCATACTAAGGTAAATATTTGTCCCTTATAGGATCCCACTACCTATCTTCTGAAATTTCTGAATATTCCAGTATTCGTATCTGATTGTACTACTCTAGAGTTCACCATCTGGGTGTCTTAGAAGGAGATCTATTACCACATTTGCACCATCTTTCGGAAATGTTAGTTAATGATTAAAACCCATCCATAATTTTTGGGTTACTCTAACTCCAACTGGATCCTGATATCCCATCTTTCTCTTAAATAATATATGTTAGCTCCCATAGAACATAACTGAGATGGGTGTGGCCAATTGTACTTACCTCTGTCATTGATGAAGGTACCAAAATGCTTATATTTCTCTGCCTGATTTGAAAATATTGATAATCTTCATTATCTGGGTGCCTCGTACCCCTCTTCACCTTACTTCTTTTACTTGTTGAAACTTGTATCTAGCTTCTGAATCCCTCATAGATTTTCACCATATTCGTGAATAGATATCCTTGCCTTAAGACTTCTTATTAAGAAGCATACACATCTTAGTACACACATGATCTGTTGAAGACCTCATATTTACTCATCATAAGCATGATGTGAAATCGAGTTCATCTGACTCAACTCTTCCAAATCCACATGCAATCTCTTACCAACTGTCTTTGTGGATGTAGGTATCATTGTATTACGACTAAAGTCGAATTTAGGAGTTTGAATTCTTACAACTAAGCTCTACCACACGATCTAGAGTAAGAAGAAAGAGTGACAGACCTAAATGCCCCCTAACATCCTGCTTATAAGTGTGGTGCACAAGCTTGTAGATTCCCTAGGACAGAACTGCTCTGATACCACTTCTGTCACGACCCAAACCAAAGGGCCACGACGGGCACCCGGTGCCTTACTCAACTGAGTACCAACGTAACATATCTTTCTTATCATGTTATCATGAGTAAATGAGCCAGAAAACCGGTCATGAGATAACAAGAATAAAACATAAGGGAATACTCAACATATGAAGACCCAAAATGATATATAAACTTATATATGTGACATACGGCCCTATAAGGCCGACATGACCATTAGTAAACTCGAAACATAGGCCGAAAAGGACATACAATTATCCATACACCTGACATCTGTCTACAAGCCTCTAAGAGTATATAAAATCATAAAGGTCGGGATATGGCCCCGCCATACCAATCAATACATATCCAAAGCATACTGACCAAATAAGCAACTCCGGAGCAAGTGGAGTGCACCAACACCTTCGCTGAGCTGATAGCCTATTAGGAGGACTGTCAACCTATCAATCGAGACCTGCGGGCATGAAATGCAGGGTCCCTAGGCAAAAGGGACATCTGTATGAATAAAGTACCGAGTATGTTAGGCAGGAAAGCATAAACAAGAACAGTAATGTAAAGAGAGAGATAGAGGAGATACAACCTATAACATCTGAGTGCCTCTGGGGGTTACTCATATGAAATGCATAATACATATATATACATAAACTTTTTAAAACATTCGCCTATGTGGGCATCATCATCATCATCATATCGTACCCGGCCTCAAAGAGGACTCGGTAAAAGCGTACCCGACCATCATAAGGTTCAGTAGAATCATACCCGGCCACGTGGAGCTCGGTAAACCAACTGATCAGTGGTTGCACAATAGGTGCCGTACCCGGCCGACTATAGCGCGGCTCGGTAGAGTAAAATAGATACATATATATAATGCATGCTCAACTCATGGAATCACATTCTAAACCTTTTGGAGTGACTTAAGAACATTATGGACATCTCTACCATCAATATGAACCTTAGTAGGATTTAAGGATCATACACACTTGTTTAGAATAATTTTATAAGGAAAGAACAACATGGACAACCTTAGTTGATCGGAGTAGAGTCATTATGGAATAGCGTATCGTTTATGTTCATTTTATTTTAGATCATGCCAAAAGAAAGAAGAAAGTGCCTTAACATACCTTAAACCCGTTAAGTCCTTAATCACTTCCAAGCAACTCTTCAAACAAGTCAACTCAATCTATCATAGTATAAGGAGATTCAAAATCAGTGCTGACCAAAGGCTAAGTCTATAACTTAAGCTAGTAGCTCGTTTACGTAAATTTGGGCAGCATCTCCCTTGTAACAAGGGCCTCCTCCAATACCATATACCAACAACAATGACCAGAGCAATCCATCAATACATAATTATCAATATCAAGACACCATATAACAACAACAAGTCACAACTACATTACGACGAGCGGCAAGCTCCGATTGGAATCTGTATACCCCTTATCAATCCTTATAGACTTCTTACTTCAACATAAAAGTATCATTAACATGATAATGAAGTCATTAATCAACGATTCCAGCCTTAAACCATATATTTATAACAACGAAAATAATCCACAACTTCAACTATCCTCAATTAGCAACATTATTCACTAGTTCATGTCTAGCCCATCCATTTAACTTAATCAACATCAAGATAACCTTAGGTACAAGTAAGAACACAATATAAATACCTCCTACAGTAACTTCAAGTCAAAATCCAAGTTATATTCAGTTTACAACAACCCTCAATAGTAATACAACACCATAGAAGTGACTTAAGCTAACCCAAGTATTATCTTGTAGTTTATCATCCTAACAACTTAACCAACATACAAGAAAGATTAAGAAAAATTAGTAGGCTGTTATACGCACCTTAGACAGCAGCAACAACTTGGAATTTCATCCAAATACAGCCCATAACAATCCTCAATGACAACACAACCTCAAAGAGGTGTTGTTCTTCACTAGAACTAAGTTTTGATGTTGAAATATGGTGTAATCACTTTGGAATTACTTCAAACCCTTGTGGTATATGTTTAGGAGGGTTAAGAGAAGTTTGGAAACGAATTTTAGTTGAAAAATGAGCAAAAATAAGCGTCCAAATCGTTTATAAATTGAAGTAGGTCAACCACCGCCTAAGTGGGTCCCATTAGGAGCTGCTTGCGTGATCTCGCAAAAACACAAATATCTCTCTACTCCAATGTCGTAATGACAAACGGTTTAATGAGTTAGAAACTAGACTCGTAGACCTTCAATTTTATATGTAGAACACCCCATGATTCCAAGTATATTTGGAGAAATGCTCAGATACATTTGACCTAAATTTCAGCAAATTTATGAATGTAACTTGTGATGACCTTTGCCAACTCTTGTTCCACAACTTGCTTGCCTTCAAAATGTAGAAAATGAATATCATACGACTAAAATAACTCATAGAATAACCTCCTCATCATGTTAAGAACCCTAGTCTCACCCCAAAGTACATGTTATAACATTCCAAACTTGTCGACTTTTGACGAAACTTATTTTTTTCAATTGGTTTAGCTTCTATGATTTCCAACCCTCTTGGTACTCGTTATTCATGATCTTAAATATTTGTAACCTCCAAGGTAACATGATTAACTTACTTTATTTTCTTCCAAATATAATCTCATTTCCGAGCTTACATCAATGACTTACGATGTACTCTCACGTATGAAAACTTGGGGTGTAACATCATTCCCCCCTTTGGAACATTCGTCCTCGAATATTGACTGATGCGCTTATCAGTTTCATAAACTATGGCTCTTACGAATACTTTAATATTCATCTTGATTTAGACATTCTGGAGTTAGATCACTATGTAGTATCCATAGCTTGTTATTTCATGAGATTTTGGGTTTCGGAAAATTATTCAGTTTTTGAGATCTTGTATTGGTATATGCCGAGCGGCATCTTAGATGCTTCTTTAATTGTTTATTTTTAGTTTTTATTAGTTTTTCCGTATTTCTTTTCTTTTTCCGAAATTGTTAGGCTTACCTAGTCGTAGAGACTAGCTGCCGTTACGACAGTTTACGAAGGGCGAACTTAGGTTGTGACAAGTTGGTATCAGAGCTCTACATTCATAGGAGTCATGAATCATAAGACGGTTTATTAGAGTCTCGTGGATCGATATGGAGACGTCTGTACTTATCTATGAGAGGCTATGTAACTGTTAGGAAAACTTCACTTCATTTGATTTCCTTGTTGTGTGAGATTTTGGTATCACAATTCTAAACTTATATCTTCTATTCTCTCACAGATGGTGAGGACACGTGCTACCGGAGATGACCAGGCACCCACGACCCCTGCTATTGCCGTCAGAGGTCGGGGCTGGGGTAGAGGCCGAGGACGCGCCCGTGGTGCAGCCAGAGCACCCGCGCGAGCTACCACAGAGGAGCCACCGATAGCTTTATCTGGAGTCCAGGCACCTGATATGTCTACTGCTACTACCATTCTAGCTCTTCAGGAGACTCTTGCACAGTTTGTGAGCATGTACACCACTCTAACTCAGGCAGGGCTGATTTCCCTTGCTGCAGCCACATCGCAGGCTGGGGGAGGAGCACAGACTCCCGCCGCCCGCGCTCCTGAGCAGCAGGTCCAGGTTGATCAGATCCCAGAGGTTATACTGGTACCGCCTGTAGTCCTAGATCAGCCCGAGGACAAGGCAGCAGCTTCGGAGGATGAGCAACGGAGGCTTGAGAGGTTCAAGAAGCATAAGCCTCCTGTATTCAGTGGTTTAGCATCAGATGATGCCTTGGGAATTCTGGAGGAGTGCCACCGTATCCTCCGCACTATGGGTATACCAGGATCGAGTTGGGTTTCTTTCATTGCCTTCCAGCTTCGAGGAGCAGCCTATCAGTGGTGGCTCATTTATGAGTTGGACAATCTAGATGAGGTAGCTTCCCTCACTTGGACTCAGTTTTCAGATATGTTCTTGAGAGAGTTTGTTCCTTAGAGCCTCAGGACGCATGACGCGCATAGTATGAGCATTTCCGCTAGGGCATTATGACTGTTTCGGAGTATGCTGTATGTTTCACTGACTTGGCTAGGCATGCACCAGCCTTGGTTGTTACTGTTTGAGAGAGGGTTCGCCGGTTTATTGATGGGCTCATTCCCGGCATCAAATCTAGCATGGCTCGGGAGTTGGAGATGGATATTCATTATCAGCAGGTGGTTAGCATTGCTAGGAGGATAGATGGTATGCATGCTCGGGATAGAGAGGAGAGGGAGGCCAAGAGGTCTCGAGAGGCGGGCCATTATTCTGGTGCCCGTGCTTCAGTTGCAGTTCGTCATGGTAGGGGTTATTTGAGTCACCCCGTTCATTCAGCTCTTCCAGCAGCCAGTGGTATTCTAGCTCCTCCTAGACCTCAGGAGCCTTATTATGTACCTCTAGTATCTAGTGCGCCTCATGTGCGGGGTGCTTTTAGTAGTCAGTCCAGCAGACTTGGCCCGAGCCAGTCACAACCACCACGTCCTCCTAGGGCTTGTTTTGAGTGTGGTGACACACACCATATGGTGAAGGATTGCCCCAGACATAGGAGGGGTGCACCTCCAGAGACTCCTCAGCCACAGCGTGCCCCGTGGAGTTCCCAGATATGGTTCCAGCACCAGTTTCCACCCCACCTGCTTATCCAGCTAGAGGTGGAGGTCGGGGAGGTAGAGGTCGCCCTAGAGGGGGAGGCCAAGACAAATATTATGCCGTTCCTGCCTGTACC
Organism: Nicotiana tabacum; assembly: GCF_000715075.1. Classification (NCBI taxonomy): domain Eukaryota; kingdom Viridiplantae; phylum Streptophyta; class Magnoliopsida; order Solanales; family Solanaceae; genus Nicotiana; species Nicotiana tabacum. Next base: position 118,252,505 of record NC_134087.1, read on the forward strand.
GAGGCTGTCGCCTCTGATTCATTCATCACAATTATTGTCCTGGTTTGTCATAGAGATGCATTATTTTTATTCGATCTAGGCTCAACCTATTCTTATGTGTCTTCTTATTTTTCCCCGTATTTGGGTGTATCTCAGGATTCTTTGAGTTCCCCTATTTATGTTTCTACTCCTTGGGGAATTCTCTTGTTGTGGATTGCATTATCGGTCGTGTTTTGTTGCTCTTAGTGGTTTTGAGACCAGAGCCAATTTATTATTGCTCAGCATGGTAGATTTTGATGTTATCTTGGGCATGGACTGGTTGTCGCCCCATTATGCTATTCTTGATTGTCACACCAAAACCCTGACACTGGCTATGCTAGGTTACCGCGTGTAGAGTGGAGGGGTACTTTAGATCACACTCCCAGTAGAGTTATTTCTTTCCTTAAAGCTCAGGGAATGGTTGAGAAGGTGTGTGACACGTATCTGGCCTATGTGAGAGATGCTAGTGTTGATACCCCTATAGTTGATTCAGTCCCAGTAGTATGGGACTTCCCTGATATGTTTCCAGTTGATCTTCCTGGTATGCCACCCGACAGAGATATTGATTTTGGCATTGATCTATTGCCGGGCGCTCAGCCCATTTCTATTCCTCCGTATCGTATGGCCCCTCTTGAGTTGAAGGAGTTAAAGGAACAGTTACAGGAATTACTTGATAAGGGTTTTATTCGGCCCAGTGTATCACTTAGGGTGCTCCTATCTTGTTTGTGAAGAAAAAGGATGGTTTTATGCGTATGTGCATTGATTATCGCCAGTTGAACAAAATCACAGTGAGGAACCGGTATCCTTTGCCTCGTATTGATGATTTGTTTGACTTGTTACAGGGTGCATGAGTGTTTTCTAAGATTGATTTGTGTTCAGGTTACCATCAGTTGAAGATTCGAGATCCAAATATCCCGAAGATGCTTTCAGGACTCGGTATAGTCATTACGAGTTCCTTGTTATCTCATTTGGGCTAACCAATGGCCCAACAACCTTCATGCATTTGATGCACATTGTGTTCCAGCCATATCTTGACTCGTTCTTCATTGTCTTTATTGATGATATTCTGCTATACTCTCGGAGTCGGGAGGATCATGAGTGACACCTGAGGACAGTGCTTCAGACTTTGAGGGAAAAGAAGTTATATGCAAAGTTCTCAAAATGTGAGTTTTGGTTGGATTGCGTGGCATTCTTGGGCTACGTGGTATCGAGTGAGGGTATATAGGTGGATCTGAAGAAAGTGGAAGCAGTGCAGAGTTTGCCCAGACCATCCTCAGCTACAGAGATCCGCAATTGTCTTTGCTTGGCGGGTTATTACTGTCGATTGGTTGAGGGGTTTTCATCTACTGAAGCACCTATGACCAGGCTGACCCAGAAGGGTGCTCCATTCCAGTGGATGGAAGAGTGTGAGGCGAGCTTCCAGAAGCTCAAGACAACTTTGACTACAACCCCAATTTTGATATTGCCTACAGGTTCGGGGTTTTATACTGTCTATTCTGATGCCTCGAGGATTGGCCTTGGAGCGGTATTGATGCAGGACGGTAGGGTGATTGCCTACACATCCAGTCAATTGAAGGTATATAAGAAGAATTATCCTATCCATGATCTCGAGTTAGCTGCTATTGTCCACGCATTGAAGATCTGGCGTCATTATTTATATGGTATGCCTTGTAAGATTTATACTAATCACCAGAGTTTGCAGCATTTGTTCAAGCAGAATAACCTTAATTTGCGCCAGAGGAGGTGGTTAGAGCTGCTGTGTCACGACCCCAACCCCGGTCGTGATGGCGCCTAACACACTTCTAGGCAAGCCTAACCAACTAACAACCCTTTCTGTTTTCTTATAAAAATCATTATCAGCTAACACAGTTAAATTGCTAAATTACTCCAATAAAAGTTTAAGACAACGAGTTAAATATGCGGAATTTTAGATGATAATACCACTACATAGCCCATACAGATCTGGTATCACAAGTCTCGAGCCTCTAGTACAAGTTTAACAACCTAATACATGTCCATCTAGGGAATACTAATTAATAACAAGGATAGAAGGGAGAGATCAGGGCTGCGGACGCCATGCAGCTACCTCGATGCTCCCGGATATGCGCTGCTCAACTGAAATAATCCTCACTCAGCCTCAGATGCACCTGGATCTGCACGCAAGGCGCAGGGAGTAATGTGAGTACTCCGACCCAGTGAGTAATAAGCATAAATAATGACTGAGAATAAGAAATTACGGAAAACACAGAGTAATCTATACTGCGGCAGTTTAAAAACAAGTAATATGAGAGTAATAAACCAATGGAAGCGAAATGTAGAAATACTACAACAAATAAGCAGTTAAGTGAAAGATATATAAAGAGGAATCAACACATAGAATGGTACCCTATAGTACCCGCTGCGGCGTGCAGCCCGCTCTATTTATTTATCGTCGACAACACTCACTGGGTGTGTGCAGACTCCGAGAGGGGCCCCTTGTGGCCCAAGCGCAATATCAAGCCATCTTGTGGAATCAAATCTAGGCCGCCAACCTCATATCAATATCAGTATAACACTGCTGGGGCGCACAGCCCGATCCCATAGTATCCTCACATCGGGCCCTTGGTTGTACTCAGTCTAGAAATCATATAAGCCCCTCAGGCAATAGTAAAATAGTAGTTCTCAGCCCAAAACATTATTTAATATATCTTTTAGTTTCAAAAATTGAGTAAAAGTGGCTGAGTTGTACGACAGTAGAAAACCGTACGACTGAGTTCAAGTAGTAAGTCAAATAGTGAGTAAATAGTAAATAAACTCCCCGAAGGGTTCAAAGAATTGGCAAGAAGCCCAAATATGACCATCAGTCCAAATAATGCTGATAACAAATAAGCTTTAATCAAATACGCAGTAGTAGCATCACTCGGGACGGACCAAGTCACAATCCCCAATAGTAAACGACACGCGCTCATCATCAAGCGCGTCTCACCTCAATATATCACTACAATGTGCAAATCCGGGGTTTCAAACCCTCTGGACATCATTTACATTCATTACTCACCTCGAACCGGCAAATTCTCTAGCTCGCGACACCTTTGCCCCTCAAATCGGTCTCCACGTGCGTCAAATCTATCCAAAAATCAGAACGAATACGTCATAATATGCTAAGGGAACAAAGCCCAAGCGAAAACAATCAACAAAGGGCATTATTCCCGAAATTACCAAAACCCGAGCCCCGGGCACACGTCTCAAAATTTGACCAAATTCATAAAACTAGAATCCTTATACTCTCATGAGTCTAAACATACCAAAATTATCCAATTCCGATACCATTTGGTTCCTCAAATCATCATTTTACATTTTTGAAAGGTTTCACAATTTTCTTCCCAAATTCCATCCCAAATCACGAATTAAATGATGAATTCAGTGATAGATTCATGTACTCTAGCCAAATCTGAGTTAAAATCACTTACCCCGATGAATTTCTTGAAAAACCTTCGAAAAATCGTCAAAATCCGAGCTATCTAGGTCAAAATATTAAATAAAATCTAAAACCTCATATTTATAGAGTAAACCTCAGACTTCATCCACCGCGGGCCGCATCAAATCGACCGCGGTCCGCGCTAGCCAGTGCGGTCCGCGCAAAAACAACCGCGGCCGCACAGGTCTTCCTCTGCAGTGATAGGCTTTAGTATTTTTGCCATAACTTTCGTTACAGATGCCCAAGATATGAGCTTTCACAGCCGCACGAAGGGCTACAACTTTTGTTTTTGAATCATCTCAAAATTCCTTGTAGATCACAAGATATGAGCTTCCGCAGTTGGACCGGTGAAAAGTTCTTAACCGCAGCCGCACACCATTTTGTGCGATCCGCACAGCACCTACCGCGGCCGCACACCTTTTTGTGCGGTCCGCACAGCACATACCGCGGCCGCACTTCTTTTTGTGCGGACCGCGCGGGTGAGTTCTGGGGCCTGCAACCCTCCTGGACCTGCAGCTATGATTTTTGGCCTAAAACATCCCGGAACCTATCCGGGACCCCCGAAATTCAAACTAATTGTACCAACACATCCCATGACATCGTTCAAACTTTTTCAACACTTTGGAATGCTTACAACAACATCAAATCATCAATTTAACATAGGATTCAAGCCTAAGAACTCCAAGAACTCTTAAATTATGCTTTCGATCAAAAAGTCTATCAAATCACGTCCAAATGACCTGAAATTTTGCACACACATCCAAAATGACACAACAAGCTACAGAAACTCTTACAATTCCATTTCGACCCCTATATCAAAATCTCGCCTATCAACCGGAAATTGCCAAATATCAATTTCGCCAATTCAAGCCTAAATCTTCTCTACAACTCCAAAACCCATTCCGATCGCGCTCCTAAGTTACAAATCACCTCCCGAAGCTAACCGAACAATCAGAACTCACATCCGAGCCCTCTAACACATAAGTCAACATCCGGTTGACGTTTCCAACTTAAGCCTTCTTAAAAGAGGCTAAGTGTCTCATTTCTTACCAAAATCCTCTCCGAACTCAAACTAATCAACTCGATCACATAAAACACAGATAACGAAGCATAAAGAAGCTGAAATGGGGAAAACGGAGCGGTAACTCATAAGACGACTGGCCGGGTCATCACATCCTCCCCAACTTAAACAAACGTTCGTCCTCGAACGAGTCAAGAAACATACCTGAAGCATCAAATAGGTGAGGATATCTGCTCCGCATATCCCGCTCGGTCTCCCAGGTAGCCTCCTCCACGGGCCGACCTCTCCACTGCACTTTAACTAAAGCTATATCCTTTGACCTTAACTTCCGAACCAGACGACCCAAAATAGCCACTGGCTCCACATCATAGGTCAAATCATCGTCCAACTGAACCGTGCTGAGTCCAAAACATGAGACAGATCCCCAATATACTTCCGGAGCATAGAAACATGAAATACCGGATGCACACTAGACAAGATGGGTGGCAAAGCAAGCTCATAAGCCACCTCCCCAATCCTCCGAAGCACCTCAAACGGCCCAATAAATCGTGGACTCAACTTTCCTTTCTTCCCAAATCTCATAACACCCTTCATGGCCGAAACCTTTAGCAAGACCTTCTCACCAATCATGTAGGATATATCTCGAACCTTCCGGTCCACATAGCTCTTCTGACGCGACTGTGTTGTACGAAGCCTCTCCTGAATCACCTTCACCTTCTCTAAGGCGTCTTGAACCAAATCTGTCCCCAATAGCCTAGCCTCGCCGGGCTCGAACCAACCAACGGGAGATCTACACCGCCTCCTATACAAAGCCTCATACAGAGCCATCTGAATACTCGACTGGTAGCTGTTGTTGTAAGCTAACTCTGCAAGTTGAAAAAACTCATCCCATGAACCTCCAAAATCAATAACACAAGCACGCAACATGTCCTCCAATATCTGAATAGTACGCTCGGATTGTCCGTCCGTCTGAGAATGAAATGTTGTGCTCAACTCCACCTGAGTACCCAACTCCCTCTACACGGCTCTCCAAAACTGTGAAGTAAACTGAGTACCTCTATACGAGATGATGGAAACCGGAATACCATGCAACCAAACAATCTCCCGGATATAAATCCCTGTCAACCGCTCTGAAGAATAGGTAGTACACACAGGAATGAAGTGCGCAGACTTGGTCAGCCGATCCACAATCACCCAAATAGCATCAAACCTCTTCAAATTCCGTGGAAGTCCAACAACAAAGTCCATAGTAATCTTCTCCCACTTCCACTCGGGAATAACCATCTGCTGAAGCAAGCCACCCGGTCTCTGATGCACATATTTCACTTGCTGATAATTTAGACACCGAGCTACAAATCCCACGATATCTTTCTTCATTCTTCTCCACCAATAGTGCTGCCTCAAATCCTGATACATCTTTGCGACACCCGGATGAATGGAATACCGCCAGCTATGGGCCTCCTCCAGAATCAACTCTCTAAGCCCATCCACATTGGGCACACAAATCCGGCCCTACATCCTCAACACACCATCATCACAGATGGTCACATCTCTGGCATCATCATGCTGAACTCTGTCCTTAAGGACAATCAAATGTGGATTATCATACTGGCGCTCTCTGATGCGATTATATAAGGAAGATCGAGAAACCACACAAGCCAGCATCCGACTAGGCTCCAAAATATCTAGTCTCACAAACCGATTGGCAAGGCCTGAACATCAACTGCAAGGGGTCTCTCCCTAACTGGAATATATGCCAAACTCTCCATACAAAGCATCAGCCACCACATTGGCCTTCCCCGGGTGATACAATATGGTAATATCATAATCCTTAAGCAACTCTAACCATCTCCGCTGCCTCAAATTAAGATCCTTTTGCTTGAACAAATGCTGAAGACTACGATGATCAGTGAATACCTCATAAGATACACCGTACAAGTAGTGCCTCCAAATCTTCAATGCATGAACTATTGCAGCCAACTCCAAATCATGAACGGGGTAGTTTTTCTCATGGGGATTCAACTGAAAAGAAGCATAGGCAATGACTCTACCTTCCTGCATCAGTACACAACCAATCCCAACTCTCAAAGATTCACAATACACGGTATATGAACCTAAAGCTGATGGCAGAACCAATACTGGAGCTGTAGTCAACGCTGTCTTGACCTTCCGAAAGCTCTCCTCACACTCGTCCGACCATACAAATGAAACACCCTTCTGAGTCAACTTGGTCAAGGGCACTGCGATAGATGAAAATCCCTGAACAAACCGACAATAATAGCCTGCCAAACCGAGAAAGCTACGAATCTCTATGGCTGAGGATGGTCTAGGACAACTCTGAACCGCCTCTATCTTCTTTGGATCAACCTGAATTCCCTCGCTGGACACCACGTGCCCCAAGAAGGCCACTAAACTAAGTCAAAACTCACACTTGAAGAATTTTGCATAAAGCTTCTCCTCTCTCAATCTTTGCAACATAACGCTCAAATGCTCCGCGTGCTCCTCCTAACTATGTGAATACACCAGAATATCGTCAATGAAGACTATGAAGAATGAATCGAGATAAGGCCGGAACACGCTGTTCATCAAATGCATGAACGCTGCTGGGGCATTGGTTAGCCCGAAAGACATCACAAGGAACTCATAATGACCATATCTGGTCCTGAAAGTAGTCTTAAGAATATCCGAATATTTGATCTTCAACTGATGATAGCCCGGACAGAGATCAATCTTAGAGAACACCCTCGCTCCCTGAAGCTGGTCAAATAAATCATCAATGCAAGGCAAAGGATACTTGTTCTTAATTGTTACCTTGTTCAATTGCCTGTAATCAATGCACATTCTCATTGTGCCATCCTTCTTCTTCACAAACAGAACCGGTGCACCCCACGGTGACACACTAGGCCGAATGAACCCCTTATCTAGGAGTTCCTGAAGCTGCTCCTTCAATTCTTTCAATTCTGCTGGTGCCATCTGATACGGCGGAATAGAAATAGGCTGAGTGCCCGACACCAGGTCAATACCAAAATCAATATCCCTGTCCGGTGGCATGCCCGGTAGGTCTGCAGGAAAAATATCGGGAAAATCCCTCACAACTAGAATAGAATCAATGCTAGGAGTCTCAACTCCAACATCTCTCACGAATGCTGGATATGACAAACAACCCTTTCCAACCATACGCTGGGCCTTCAAGAAAGAGATCACTCTACTAGGAACATAATCAGTCACGCCACGCCACTCGATCCGCGGTACACCCGGCATAGCCAAAGTGACTGTCTTAGCATGATAGTCTAGAATAGCATGACACGGAGATAACCAATCCATGCCCAAAATAACATCAAAGTCCACTATGCTCAATAGCAATAGATCGACTCGGGTTTCTTGACCCCCAATAGTCACAACACATGACCGGTGCACGCGGTCCATGACAACAGTATCGCCCACCGGGGTAGACACAGGAATAGGTAAAACAAGAAACTCACGGGGCATACCTAAATAATGAGCAAAATATGAGCACATATAAGAATAAGTGGAACGGGGATCAAATAATATAGAGGCATTTCTGTGGCAGACTGAAACAATACCTGTAATGACAACATCTGAAGCAATAGCATCTGTCCTACCTGGAATAGCATAGAAACGAGCCTGGCCACCGCCGGATTGACCTCCCCCTCTAGGGCGACCCCTGATTGCCTAACCTCCACCCCTAGCTGGCTGGGCGGGTGGTGAAGTAACAGGAGTAGAAGTCGAGGGCTGACCCTTCTGCTGAGGCTGACCATCACGAAGTTGAGGGCACTGCCTCCTCATATGTCCAAACTCTCCGCACTAATAACAACTACCCGGTGATAGAGATGGGGACTAAAGGGAACCCATTGCACCGGAGTGACTAGCTGATGCACTCGGCACAGAAGAACCCTGAGCTGATGGGGCATGAGACGAACTCTAAGTTGGAAGGGCGCTGAGTAAAGGTTGGCCCTGCTGAGACCCATGATGACCATGACCGGAAGATGCCCCATGATACTCTGGACGTGCCGAATGAGCAAGCCTGAAAGAACGACCTCTACCATGCTAGAACTGGCCTCTCGAAGGAGCACCACTATAACTGCCCGATCCTCGAGGCCTCTTGGCCCCCCTCTCCTCTCGCTCCCGACGGCAAACCGCCTCAATATCACGAGCGATATCAACCACCTCCTCGAACGTAGCACCCAATACTCTCTCTCTAGTCATCAAAATACGGAGATGGTAGTTAAGGCCATCCACAAATCTCCTGATCCTCTCATGATCTATCGGAATCATCCAAATGGCATGACGAGCCAACTCGAAAAACCTCATCTCATACTGGGTCACGGTTATACCCCCCTGCATCAACCACTCAAACTGCCTACGCAGTTCCTCTCTACGGGACTGCGGTATATACTTCTCTAAGAAGAGAGCGGAGAACTGCTGCCAAGAAAGGGGTGTTGTACCAACCGGCCTACGCCTCTCAAAATCCTCCCACCAAGTAAAGGCAGCCCCCGAGAACTGAAAGGTGGTAAATGCCACACCACTAGACTCAAGAATCCCTACTGTACGGAGTATCCGCTGTCACTTGTTAAGAAAACCCTGGTCATCCTCGCCCTCAGCACCACTAAACGACGGAGGCTGGAGCCTACCAAACCTCTCAAGATGACGCTGCTCATCATCCGGCATAACTGGTACTACGAACTCTTGAACTGGTATAACCGGCTGAGCTGGAGGTGCTCCCGGCGTCTGTAGTCCCTGCACTACCTGCTCAGATGTGAGAGTAGTCGGGGTTTGATTGCCTCCCCCGGCCTGTGAGGTAGCTGCTGCGGTAGTGACTGAAACTGCCTGATCCAGGCCAGTGCAAACTAATAAGATCTTGGCCAAGACCTCCTGAAGACCCGAAATTATGATGGGCACAGTTGGTGCCTGAACTGGTGCTGCTGGAGCATCCGTAACTGGAGCCTGATCCGGGGCTAGGGCAGCTGGTGGATCTGCAGGTGCTGCCCTCGCTGCTCTGCCCCTGCCACGACCATGCCCACAACCTCTGGTGGTCTCAGTTGGTGGCACTGGTGGTCGTTCACCTCGTCCGGTAGCTCGCGTCCTCACCATCTGTGAGAGAATGGAATACAGAAGTTTAGTCCTCAGATCAACAAAATCGCACGATAAGAATTTCAAGAATATGAAGTTTTTCCTAAAGGTTCTACAGCCTCTCGAGGATAAATATAGACGTCTCCATACCAATCCGCGAGACTCTACTAAACCGGCTCATAACTTGCGAGACCTATGAAACCTAGGCTCTGATACCAACTTGTCACGACCCCAACCCCGGTCATGATGGCGCCTAACACAATACTAGGCAAGCCTGACCAACTAACAACCCTTTCTGTTTTCTTATAAAAATCATTATCAGCTAACACATTTAAATTGCTAAATTACTCCAATAAGAGTTTAAGACAACGAGTTAAATATGCGGAAATTCAGATGATAATACCACTACATAGCCCATACAGATCTGGTGTCACAAGTCTCGAGCCTCTAGTACAAGTTTAACAACCTAATACATGTCCATCTAGGGAATACTAATTAATAACAAGGATAGAAGGGAGAGATCAGGGCTGCGGACGCCATGCAGCTACCTCGATGCTCCCGGATATCCGCTGCTCAACTAAAATAATCCTCACTCAGCCTCAGATGCACCTGGATCTGCACGCAAGGTGCAGGGAGTAATGTGAGTACTCCGACCTAGTGAGTAATAAGCATAAATAATGACTAAGAATAAGAAATTACGGAAAACACAGAGTAATCTATACTGCGGCAGTTTAAAAATAAGTAATATGAGAGTAATAAACCAATGGAAGTGAAATGTAGAAATATTACAACAAATAAGCAATAAAGTGAAAGATATATAAAGAGGAATCAACACATAGAACGGTACCCTATAGTACCCGCTACGACGTGCAGCCCGCTCCATTTATTTATCGTCGACGGCACTCACTGGGGGTGTGCAGACTCCGGGAGGGCCCCCTGCGGCCCAAGCGCAATACCAAGCCATCTTGTGGCATCAAATCTAGGCCCTCGTCCTTATATCAATATCAGTATAACACTGCTGCGGCGCACAGCCCGATCCCATAGTATCCTCACATCGGGCCCTTGGTCGTACTCAATCTAGAAATCATATAAGCCCCTCGGGCAATAGTAAAATAGTAGTTTTTAGCCCAAAACATCATTTAATATATGTTTTAGTTTCAAAAATCGAGTAAAAGTGGCTGAGTTGTAAGAAAGTAGAAAATGGTATGACTGAGTTCAAGTAGTAAGTCAAACAGTGAGGAAAGAGTAAATAAACTCCCCGAAGGGTTCAAAGAATTGGCAAGAAGCCCAAATATGACCATCAGTCCAAATAATGATGATAACAAATAAGCTTTAATCAAATACGCAGTAGAAGCATCACTCGGGACGGACCAAGTCACAATCCCCAATAGTAAACGACCCGCGCTCATCATCAAGCGCGTGTCTTACCTCAATATAGCACTACAATGTGCAAATCCAGGGTTTCAAACCCTCTGGACATCATTTACATTCATTACTCACCTCGAACCGGCAAATTCTCTACCTTGCGACGCCTTTGCCCCTCAAATCGGTCTCCACGTGCATCAAATCTATCCAAAAATCAGAACGAATACGTCACAGTATTCTAAGGGAACAAAGCCCAAGCAAAAACAATAAACAAAGGGCACTATTCCTGAAATTACCAAAACCCGAGCCCCGGGCCCACGTCTCGAAATTTGACCAAATTCATAAAACTAGAATCCTTATACTCTCACGAGTCTAACCATACCAAAATTATCCTATTCCGATACCATTTGGTCCCTCAAATCATCGTTTTATATTTTTGAAAGGTTTCACAATTTTCTTCCCAAATTCCATCCCAAATTACGAATTAAATGATGAATTAAGTGACAGATTCATGTACTCTAGCCAAATCTGAGTTAAAATCACTTACCCCGATGAATTTTTTGAAAAACCTTCGAAAGATCGTCAAAATCCGAGCTCTCTAGGTCAAAATATTAAATAAAATCCAAAACCTCATATTTATAGAGTACCCTTCAGACTTCAGCCACCGCGGGCCGCATCAAATCGACCGCAGTCCGCGCTAGCCAGTGCGGTCCGCGCAAAAACAACCGCGGCCGCACAGGCCTTCCTCTGCAGTGACAGGCTTTTGTATTTTGACTATAACATTCGCTATAGATGCCTGAATTGCGATATCTTTACCTTTTGTATTTTGACAACTTTTGTTTTTGAATCATCTCAAAATTCATTGTAGATCAAACGATATGAGCTCCCGAAGTAGGACCAACGGAACGTTTCTTCACCGCGGCCGCGCCAATTTTTGTGCAGTCAACGCGACGCCTACCGCGGCCACCCCCACTTTTGTGTGGTCCGTAGTGCACTCACCGCGGGCGCATTTATTTATGGGTGGACCGCGTGGGTGAGTTCTGGGGCCTGCAACCCTCCTAGACCTGTTGCAGCTATGATTTTTGGCCTAAAACATCCCGGAACCTATCCGGGACCCCCGAAACTTTAAACTAATTGTACCAACACATCCCATGACATCGTTCAAACTTGTTCAACACTTCAAAACACTTACAACAACATCAAATCATCAATTTAACATAGGATTCAAGCCTAAGAACTCCAAGAACTCTTAAATTATGCTTTCGATCAAAAAGTCTATCAAATCACGTTCGAATGACCTGAAATTTTGCACACACATCCCAAATGACACAATGAAGCTATTGAAACTCTCGGAATTCCATTCCGACCCCTATATCAAAATCTCGCCTATCAATCGGAAATTGCCAAATATCAATTTTGCCAATTCAAGCCTAAATCTTCTCTACAAGTCCAAAACCCATTCCGATCATGCTCCTAAGTCACAAATCACCTCCCGAAGCTAACCGAACCATCGGAACTCACATCCGAGCCCTCTAACATATAAGTCAACATCCAGTTGACTTTTCCAACTTAAGCCTTCTTAAAAGAGACTAAGTGTCTCATTTCTTACCAAAATCCTCTCCGAACTTAAACTAATCAACCCGATCACATCAAATACGGATAACGAAGCATAATGAAGCTGAAATGGGGAAAACGGAGCGATAACTCATGAGACGACTGACCGGGTCGTCACATGCTGAAGAACTATGATATCACTATCTTGTATCACCTGGGCAAGGCCAATGTGGTTGCCGATGTTTTGAGTCGCCGGGCATAGAGTTTGGGGAGTTTGGCTTATTTACCAGCAGCGCAAAGGCCCATGGCGATGGATGTTCAGGCCTTAGCCAGCCAGTTTGTAAGATTCGATCTTTCGGAGCCTAGTCGGATTCTAGCTTGCGTGTTCTCTCGGTCTTCCTTATTTGATCGTATCAAGGAGCGTCGGTATGATGACCCTCACTTTCTCATCCTTAAAGATAAGGTTCTGCATGGTGATGCCAGAGATGTGAATATTGGTGATAACAGGATATTGAGGATGTAGGGTCGGGTATGTGTACCCAATGTTGGTGGGCTTCAGAAGTTGATTCTAGAGGAGGCCCATAGTTCGTAATATTCCATCCATCCGGGTGCCGCGAAGATGTACCAGGATTTGAGGCAGCACTATTGGTGGAGGCAGATAAAGAAGGATATAGTTGGGTTTGTAGCTCGGTGTCTCAACTGTCAGTAGGTAAAGTATGAGCACCAGAGACCAGGTGGGTTACTTCAGCAGATAGAGATTCCGGAGTAGAAGTGGGAGAGGATCACCGTAGACATCATAGTTGGACTACCACGGACTTTGTGGAAGTTAGATGCCATTTGGGTGATTGTGGATCAGCTGATCAAGTCCGCGCACTTCATTCCTGTGTGTACTACCTATTATTCGGAGCGGTTGGTGGAGATTTATATCCGGGAGATTGTTCGTTTGCATGGTATTCCAGTTTCCATCATTTTCGATAGAGGTACTCAGTTCACATACAGTTCTGAAGGGCCATACAGCATAAGTTGGGTACTCGGGCGGGGTTGAGTACAACATTTCACCACCAGATGGACGGACAGTCCGCACTATTTAGATTCTTGAGGATATGCTCCGTGCGTGTGTGATGGAGTTTGGAGGTTCTTGGGATCAGTTCTTTCCACTGGCGGAGTTTGCCTACAACAACAGCTACCAGTCCAGCATTCAGATGGCACCGTATGAGTCCTTGTATGGTAGGCAGTGTAGATCCCCGGTAGGTTGATTTGAGCGATATGAGGCTAGATTATTGGGTACAGACTTCGTGATGTTTCCTATATGGTTGGAGAGCGGGTTCTGCTTCGAGTTTCACCTATGAAGGGCGTTATGAGATTTGGGAAGAAAGGGAAGTTGAGTCCGAGGTTTATTGGTCCTTTTGATATATTGAGACGTGTTAGGGAGGTTGCTTATGAGCTTGCCTTACCTCCCAGCTTGGTAGGAGTTCATCCGGTATATCATGTTTTGATGCTCCAGAAGTATTACGGCGATCCATCACACGTGTTAGATTTCAGTTCAGTCCAGTTGGAAAAGGATCTATCTTATGTTGAAGAGCTAGTGACAATATTTGATAGGCAGGTTTGGAAGCTGAGGTCAAAGAACATTGAATCAATAAAGGTTCAGTGGTGGCGTCAGCCGGTCGAGGAGGTGACCTGGGAGACCGAGCAGGATATGCGCAGCCATTACCCTCATCTTTTTACTACTTCTAGTATGTATCTATGCTCTCTCGAGGACGAACAAATGTTTTAAGAAGGGGAGGATGTAATGACCCGGCCTTTTGTTTTAAGAATTAACCCCCCAATCCCTGATTAACTGTTTTCCTATGTTTGTTTCTTCTATTTTGATTTGCCGGGATGATTTGTTTTGAGTTTCGGAGTATTTTGGGATACTTAGTCCCTAAAAGAGAGTTTAATCTTTATAATTTGGACCATAGTCGGAGTAGTGGAAGACAACCTCAAAATGGAATTCTGTCGGTTCCGTTAGCTCCGTTGGGTTATTTCGGGCTTAGGGGCATGTTTGAATTGTGTTTTGGAGGTCCGTAGCTTATTTAGGCTTGAAATACCGAAAGTTGAACTTTTGAAGTTTCCGATTAGATAGTGAAATTTTGATATCAGGGCTAGAATGGAATTCTAGAAGTTGGAGTAGCTCCGTAGTGTTGAATGTGACGTGCACACAAAAGTTCAGGTCATTCGGATGAGATTTGATAGACTTTTTGATAAAAAGCAGAATTTGGGAGTTTTTCGAGTTCTTATGTTATTTGGTGTTTTGATGTTGTTTTGAGCGTTCCATAGGTTGGAACAAATTTGAATGATGTTTTAGGATTGGTTGGCATGTTTGGTTGAGGTCCCGGGGGCCTCGGGTGTGTTTCGGATGCTCAACGGGTCATTTATGGACTTAGAGGAGCTGCACATTTTCTATTATTGTGTTGCAGAGAAAACCTTCATCGCATTCGTGAGAGGGTTATCGCATTCGCGTAGAGCATCTGGGTGAAGCAGCTAAATTGTGCTTCACATTCGCGATGATGCCCTGCGTTTGTGAAGGTATGGGCCCTTCGGTCTTCGCATTTATGACATAGTCCTCGCGTTCACCTACGGTCCGCCAGTAAAAGCTACCCGTTCGTGAGTGGACCCTCGTGTTCGGGAAAGAGGAAATACTGGCTAGTGATTTTTATGTATCGCGTTTGCGACAATGAACTCGCGTTTGCGAAGAAGGAATTATTTGGGCAGATTATAAAGTTTCAAAATCGAGGGTTTAGCATTTTTATTAAAATTAGAGTTTGGGAGCTCGAATTTGAACGAGAATTTGAGGGATTTTCCAAGATATCAATTGAGTAATGATTCCTAACTTCTTTTTTCTATCTAAACGTGAATTCATCATCTAATTTCGGATTTGGGGTGAGAAATTGAGGAAAAATTTGGAAAAGTTATTAGGCCTAATTTTGAGGGTTTGATTAAGATTTTGGCACCAGATTTGGATAATTTTGGTATGGTTAGACTCGTGTGTGAATGAGGGTTCATAATCCGTAACTTTTACCTGATTCCAAGATGTGGGCCCGGGGGACTTTTTGGGCAATTTTCTTAATTTTGCGTGTTAGCTTCGAATTAATTAGTGGAATTAGTTACTTGTAGTTATATTTACATTATAAAATTGATTTGAATAGTTGTGGGCCATTTGGAGTCGAGTAATCGTGGCAAGAACGTAATTTCGAGTTGATTGAGCTGGTTCGTGGTAAGTGGCTAGCCTAACCTTGTGTACGGGGAACTCCCTTTAGGATTTGGTATTGTTGATATATGAAATGCCTTGTATGTGAGGTGACGAGTGCATACATGTGCTAATTGTTGAAAATCCTATTTTCAGTAAGTAACTATAACTGTGTTTTCTTCCCTGTTTATACTACTTGCAATTTAAGCCTACTGTTAGCTTAGGGAAGCATGTATAATTGACTTAATTGCTTTACTTGCTTAAACTGCTTTATTTGAATTCTATGCAGCATGCTATGTTAAAAATATTTGTTTTACCTTGGTATGAAATTGGTTTGAATTGAATATTCTTCGTGTTGCTGTTGTGTGTTTACTTTGGGACTACGCGCGATATCCCGGTAGATCCCCTTGCCTGTTTATTTGGGACTACAGATTGATATTTCGGTAGATCCCCCAGCACGTTATATTGGAACTACGAGACTGCACCTGGTAGATTCCCCCAGTACTAGGTATTTACATTTGGGACTATGGATCAGGATTCCGGTAGATCCCCGCACACTATGAGTCGGACTACGGGACGACACCTGGGAGATCCACTGGATATTTATATTTTGGGACTACAGGACGGTATTCTAGGAGATCCCCGGTTGCTATCTCTGTGTGGAGTTACGTTCTTATCTGTAATTTTCTCTCTGTTGTATTTGTTGTTATTCTTATTATCCTGTGTTACTTCATACTGTTAGCATTTAATTATATTGTCGTATTCTATACTATTTTACCTCGCTTTTCAGCTATAATCAGTAGGGCCCTGACCTTCTTTGTCACTACTTGACTGAGGTTAGGCTTGGCACTTACTGAGTACTGCTGTGGTGTACTCATGCCCTTCCTGGACATATTTTTCATGTGCAGATCCAGGTTCTTCGACTCAGCCCTACTATCCTTGAGGCGAGACAATTCTTCAGAGACTTCGAGGTATATCTGTCGAGTCCGCAAACCGAGGAGTCCCTCTCCATTCTCTCTTATAGTTGTAGCCCTTATGTATTTCTTTTGATTTAGACATTCTGGAGTTAGAGCACAATGTAGTATCCATTGCTTGTAATTTCATGAGATTCCTGGTTTTGAGATCTTGTATTGGTATATGTCAAGCGGCATGTTAGACGCTTCTATATTTGTTTATTTCAGTCTTTATTAATTTTTCTGTATTTTGTTTCATTTTCCGAAATTGTTAGGCTTACCTAGTCGTAGAGACTAGGTGCCGTCACGACAGTTCACGGCGGGAGAACTTGGGTCGTGACAAAGTTATTTACTTCATGCTGAAGTTTAGCATGCTGCATTTCAACAAAAATATACTTAAAATTGATGAAAAGAGAGACAAATATATTTGATTCAACCCAAATCAACTAAAAAATCTAATTAATGCGAATAGACCAAAAATTTAAAAGATAGATATCACATAATTCACACAAATTAATGTATATTCACAAAATCCAATTTTGTTTTCACTTACATCATTGGAATTTTTTTTTCTTACAAGTCATTCTCTATTCAAAAAAGTCATAGAGTGTCTTCATATTCTCCATAGTCATGTCCTAGTTGCTCTTTTGGAGTTTCATAACCTTTATCTTGTTACCACATTCCATGAGTCCAAAGATTTGCAGTCAATTCTCTGTTGAATATCAATGCATGTCTATTGTTATAGAACTCTAAAACTCGCTTCCAATTGAACTTTACTACTATGAATTTTTAGGAACTATCGTCTTCTTTCATAAGAAAAAATAAGAAAATGTTGGCAAAGACATGCTTACTGGTGTGCAGCTGGGAATTCGTGGGAAGCAAAGATAAAGAAGAAGAAGTCCAAAATACTTCATATGTGACTGAGAGTGACCACATTTTGTGGTGCATCAAAAACTCGAGCTCCAGGACATTTTGCTCTTTTTACTAGTTGATAAATCTAACTTTTATGTCGTGCCCTACACCAAGAGCAAAATGTCCCAGAGCTTGAGTTTGTGATGCACCCGAAACTATGGCCACTCTCATTCACATATGAAGTATTTGGACTTTTCCTTCATTATCTTTGCTTCCCTTGAACTCCCTGCTATACCCAATAAGCATGTCTTTGCCAACATTTTCTTTTCCTTGAATATAAATTTAAAGAAATATGATAGAAGTCTATGGATGACTATGAAATTTTCATGTGAAGAGATTGTTAATATAGCCAAAGAATGCACCTAATCAATCTAATATCTATAAATGTAAAAGTAAATTTTCAATTCTGTTAACTGTTTTACGTTCAGAGAAATTGAATGTAACAGGATAAGTAGGTGGTAAATGCAAAAAAAAATAGTAAAAAATAAGGCCACAATTTTTCTAAAGTAAAAAAAAACTTCAGCCTCAAAAGTTTTCACATAATCAGTGTAAATGCAAAAGTAACTTTTCGGATCATTTATTCTATGGTCAGATAAATTTAAATGAAAGATAGGTGATAAAAGACAAAAAGTAGCAAGTAAATGCAAAAAAGATAAGTATCAAGTTAAAAAAATACCAAAACATGCTGAAGTTTTTGTCATAAAGCTTTTTTCAAAAACTTCACTAGAAGGTGCTGAAGCTATTTAGTTCATTTCTAAAAACTTCAACATGAACTAAATAACTTCAGCACTTAATAAGCTAAAGTTTTTGTCCTGTATTCAAAAGTTTTGTCATAAAGCTTTTTCAAAAACTTCAACAGAAGGTGCTGAAGTTATTTAGTTCATTTTTAAAAACTTCAGCACTTAATAAGCTGATGTTTTTGTCCTGGATTCAATAGTTTTGTCGTAAAACTTTTTCAAAAAACTTCAGTAGAAGATGCTGAAGTTATTTAGTTCATTTCTAAAAACTTCAGCACTTGATAAGCTGATGTTTTTGTCCTGGATTCAATAGTTTTGTTGTAAAGTTTTTTTTAAAAACTTCAGCAGAAACTGCTGAAGTTATTTAGTGCACTTGTAAGAAGTTTAGCACTAAATAAGCTGAAATTTTTGTCCTACAGTAGACACTTTTGTTATGAGTTTTAACCAAAACTTCAGCTTAAAAAGCAGAAGTTAATTAATTCATGCTGAAGTTTAGTATGCTGAATTTCAACAAAAATGTACTTAAAATTTATGATAAAATGTCACGACCTAGATTTCTCACCCTCAGGAGTCATGATGGCGCCTACTAGTGAAAGCTACGCAAGCCAACCAGTTGAATTATTTAACCTTTTTCCATTTTAATCCTTTAACAATTAATAACCAACATTAGATAAACAACAGAATTTAAAAAGCGGAAGACTGAAATGTCATATTTTAATAAAGATGCCAATACCACTACATACATAAACTACCCAAAACGGGTGTCATAATTCCCCAAACTGTATAGGAATACTACAAATAAAGGTCCGAAAGATTTATTACAACATTGTCTCTAAAATACAAAAAAGAAACAGAATGAAAGGATAGAAGGAGACGCCAAGGCCTGTGGACGCCTGCAGGACTACCTCGGATCTCCAAATGGACTGAAGGCAGCAAACCAAAGTTACGGTCCATATGTTCCAGTACCGAAATCTACACACAATGCAGAGTGTAGTATCAACACAACCGACCCCATGTGCTGGTAAGTGCCTAGCCTAACCTCGACGAAGTAGTGACGAGGCTAGGACCAGACTACCAAATAAACCTGTGCAGTTAAATCATATACAGCAAAAAATAAAGGCAAAACTGTACAATTAAAGATAGGAAGGGGGAGTCATGCTGCAGGGGACAACAAATAGCAACAGAAACCAACAGTTAAATGTAAAGAACACTGTAACCTAATTATCAGTAAAAGTCAGGAAAATCAAATACAAGTGCACGACATCACCCTTCGTGTTTTTACTCTCGTCCTCACGATAAAATCAATATAAATGGCACGACATCACCCGTCATGCTTTTACCTCACATATTTATTACACAGAATGATACTTCGTGCATTATCACTCATATAAGGGCACAGAATGGTACATCGTGCGGTACAACATCACCCTTCATGCATTAACAGTCTCTCACAAATATCATATACGACATCACCCTTCGTGCTTTAACACTCTCTCACCAAAACAATGCACGGCATCACCCTTCGTGCTTTAACACTCTTCCTCACCCAAACAACAATGACAAAGCAATAAGGGCAATGGAATCAACAAGTTTGCAATTTAATTCCGGCAAGGTACAATAGCACAACAATCATATCCCGACAAGGGAAACAATATCAAAGCAATAACTTCCTTGCAAGGGAGATAACATTTAAAACAACAACATCCCGGCAAGGCAGATAATATCATAATCCTCTTTTCCTTTTAACATTTACTTCACAACTCAATTCACAATTTGAGCTAATGCTCTATAAGGTTCGATTGCCAATTATACTTCCACGAATAAATTTACCACTCGAGCTAACGCTCTTCAATGTCAAATACCAATATTACTTCCACAAGCCTTGCTCAACAATAGAAATCATCACATAAGTTATGAATAATACAAACAGAATCACATTAATCATAGCATAAGACTCACGAGCATGCTTGATACCAACGTGTAGATACTCATCACTATACGTCGTACTCAACAATTAACACATAGAAAATAGGACAAAACTCTTAATCCCTCAAGCTAAGGTTATACCAAACACTTACCTCGATGCCACGAACACAATTCAAGCCTCAACTACCAGTTTACCTCTTATTTCCACCACCAATTTGCTTGTATATAGTCACAAGTTACTTAACAATATCAATAAATGCTAAATGAATCAATTCTAATGCATGAAAATAAGTTTTCCAATGATTTCCCCAAAAGTCAAAAATTGACCACGGGCCCACATGGTCAAAACCCGAGGTTCAAACCAAAACTCGATTACCCATTCACCCACGAACCTAAATATATAATTTGTTTTGAAATCGGACCTCAAATCGAGGTCCAAATCCTCAAAATTTGGAAAAACTAGGTTTTACCCAACACACCCAATTTCCCCCATGAAAACCCTTGATTTTGAGTTGAAATCTTGTGAAAAGATGTTAAAGATTAATGAAAACGAGTTAGAAATGACTTACAATCGATTTGGAAGAGTACTTATCTTTGAAAAATCTCCCAAAGATGTTTAGGTTTTGAAAGGGATTGAAAAAGAATGATTTTCGGCTTAGTTATAATTTGCAGATCGCAGATGTCGCAAATGCGACAAGGGTTCGCAATTTCAGGGCATGTTATCTTCGCAATTACGAAGAATATGTCGCATTTGCGACCATAAAGCAATCCGGTCACCTTCTCATTTGCGAAGGAGGGGGCTTCGCAATTCCCAAAAATATTTTGCATTTGCGAAAAGGGCCTGCCTAGGCTTGGTTCGCATTTGCGAAGCCTAGGTCGCAATTATCAAGCCTGAGATCTTCGCATTTGCGAAGCCTGATCTCGTAATTGCGAGGTCAGAGGCCTGGGCAAAAATAACAGATACCAGCACTTGATCCTAAGTCCAATTTCACTCCGAGGTCTATCCAAAACTCACCCCAGCCTTCGGGGCTCCAAACCAAACATGCACGCAAGTCCAAAAATATCATACAGACTTGCTCTTGTAATCAAATGATCAAAATAACATCAATAACTATGAATTTAGCATCAAAATCAAAGAAAATCTCAAGAACTTTCAAAGTTTCAAATTTTACAACTAAGGTTCCGAATCACGTCATATGACCTCCATTTTTTACCAAATTTTATAGGCTCGACTTAAATACCATATAAGACTTGTACCGGGGTCCGAAATCAAAATACGGTCCCGATACCATCAAATCCCAATACATTCACATTTCCAAAAACTCTTAAAATTTTAGAAAATAATTTTCTTTAAAAATTCATTTCCCAGTCTTGGGACTTCGGAATTCGATTCCGGACATACACTCAAGTCCTATATTTTCCTATGGACCCTCCGGGGCCATCAAATCATGGGACCGGGTCTGTTTACCTAAAATGTTGACCAAAGTCAACTTAAATTCATTTTAAGAGCAAAACGTATCATTTTCCACAGATTTGTACATAATAGCTTTCCGGCTAATTGCATGGACTGCACACGTATATTGAGGTGAGACAAAAAGGAGGTTTTAAGGCCTCGGAACACAGAATTTATTTCTAAAACAAGTGATGACCTTTTGGGTTATCACATTCTCTACCTCTAAAACAATTGTTCGTCCTCGAACGAACATAAGAAGGACATACCTGAGTCGGAAAAACTATGGGGATAATGTCTCCGCATATCGGACCTGGACTCCCAGGTCGATGCCTCAACAGGTTGGCCTCTCCACTGAATACGAACCGAAGGGAAAATCTTCGATTTCAAATGAAAAACCTGCCGGTCTAGGATAGCTACCGGCTCCTCCTCATAGGACAAGTCCTTGTCCAACTGGACAGTGCTGAAATCTAACAAGTGGGATGGATCGCCGTGATACTTCCGAAGCATGGACACATGAAACACCAGATGCACGGCTGATAAGCTCGGCGGCAACGCAAGTCTGTAAGCCACCTCTCCCAATCGATCAAGAATATCAAATGGGCCAATGAACCTAGGGCTAAGATTGCCCTTCTTTTCAAATCTCATCACGCCCTTCATAGGCAACTCCCGCTCACCAACCATGAGTGCCAAATCACAAACCTTACGGTCGGCATAACTCTTTTGCCTGGACTGAGCTGTACGAAGCCTATCCTGAATATCCTGACCTTGTCCAATGCATCCTTTACTAGATCTGTACCCAACAACTGAGCCTCTCCCGACTCAAACCATCCAACCGGCGACCGACACTGCCTACCATATAAAGCCTCATAAGGAGCCATCTAGATACTCGACTAGTAGCTATTGTTGTAGGCAAACTCCGCTAAAGGCAAGAACTGATCCCACAAGCCTCCAAAGTCAATGACACAAGCTCAGAGCATATCCTCTAAAATCTAAATAGTACGCTTAGACTGCCCGTCCATATGATGATGAAACGCTGTGCTCAACTCAACATGTGTGCCCAACTCCCACTGAACTACTCTTCAGAAATGTGAGGTAAACTACGTACCTCGATCCAAAATGATAAACACGGGCACACCATGAAGACAAACAATCTCCCGGATATATCTCGGCTATCCTCTCGGAAAAATAGGAGACTGCCACAAGAATGAAATGTGCTGACTTGGTCAGCCTATCAACAATAACCCACGCTGCATTGAACTTTCTCTGAATCTGTGGGAGCCCAACAATGAAGTCCATAGTAATACGCTCCCACTTCTACACAGGAATCTCAATCTTCTGGAACAGACCACCAGGTCTCTGATGCTCGTACTTTACCTGCTTTTAATTCAAACATCGAGCTACATATGCAATGATATCCTTCTTCATCCTCCTCCACCAATAATGCTGCCAACAATCCTGATACATCTTAGCGGCGCTCAGATGAATAGAGTACCGAGAACTGTGGGCCTCCTTTAGAATCAACTCCCGAAGCCCATCCACATTAGGCACACAAACTCTACCCTGCAGCCTCAAAACTCCATCCTCTCCCAATGTAGCCTGCTTGGCACCTCCGTGCTGCACCGTGTCCCTAAGGACACACAAATGGGGATCATCATACTACCGATCTCGGATACGTTCCAATAAAGAAGAACTGGATGACTTCCTACTCAAAGCATAGGCCACCACATTGGCCTTTCCCGGATGACATAAGATGGTGATATCATAGTCCTTTAATAGCTCCAACCACCTTTCTGCCTCAAATTTAGCTCTTTCTGCTTGAATAAGTATTGCAAACTCTTGTGATCCGTGAACACCTCACATGAAACGCCATACAGATAATGCCTCCAAATCTTCAATGAGTGAACAATGGCTACTAACTACAAATGATGAACTAGATAATTCTTCTCATGAATCTTTAACTGCCGCAAAGCATAAGCAATGACCTTGCCATCCTGCATCAACACCGCACCAAGTCCAATATGAGATGTATCGCAATAAACTGTATATGGCCCTGAACCTGTGGGCAAAACCAACACTGGCATCGTAGTCAAAGCTGTCTTGAGCTTTTGAAAGCTCGCCTCACACTCGTCCGACCACCTGAACTGGGCACCCTTCTGGGTCAACCTGGTCATCGAGGCTGCAATAGATGAAACCCCTCCACAAACCGATGATAATAGCCTGCCAAACCTAGGAAACTCCAGATCTCTGTAGCTGATATGGGTCTAGGCCAGTCCCTGATTGCCTCTATCTTCTTTGGATCTACCTGAATACCCTCTGCTAAAACAACATGACCCAAGAAAGCAACTGACCCCAACTAAACCTTGCACTTCGAAAACTTAGCACAGAACTGATTATCTATTAAAGTCTAAAGAACAACTCTCAGATGTTGCTCATGCTCCTCCCGGCTGCAGGAATAAATCAAAATATCATCAATGAAGAGTATCACGAATGAATCAACGTAAGGCCTGAACACTCGGTTCATCAAATCCATAAAAGGTGCTGGGGCATTTGTCAACCCGAATAACATCACCAAGAACTCATAATGCTTGTACCGAGTGCGGAAACCAATGTATAGATACTAGTCACTATACGTCGTACTCAACAATTAACACATAGCAAATAGGACACAACTCCTAATCCCTCAAGCTAAGTCAGACCAAACACTTACCTCGATGCCATGAACATAATTCAAGCCTCAACTACCGCTTTACCTCTTGTTTCCACCACCAATTTGCTTATATCTAGTCACAAGTAACTTAAATTTATCAATAAATGCTAAATGAATCAATTCTAATGCATGAAAATAAGTTTTTCAATGATTTCCCCAAAAAGTCAAAAATTGACCCCAGGCCCACATAGTCAAAACCTGATGTTCGAATCAAAACCCGATTACCCATTTACCTACGAACACAAATATATAATTTATTTTGAAATCGAACCTCAAATCGAGGTCTAAATCCTCAAATATGGAAAAACTAGGTTTTACACAAAACACTCAATTTTTCCCATGAAAATCCTTGATTTTGAGTTGAAATCATGTGAAAAGATGTTAAAGATTAATGAAAACGAGTTAGAAATGACTTACAATCGATTTGGAAGAGTACTTGTCTTTGAAAAATCGCCCAAAGGTGTTTAGGTTTTTAAAGGCTTTGCAAAATGAAAGATTTTCGGCTAAGTTATGAATTTGCAGGTCGCAGAATTGCAAAGAATATGTCGCATTTGCAACCATAAAGCAATCCGGTCCCCTCCGCATTTGCGAGGGACCTGTCGCATTTGCGAAGGAGGGGGCTTCGCAATTCCCAAAAATATTTCGCATTTGCGAAAAGGGACTGCCCAGGCTTGGTCGCATTTGCGAAGCCTGGGTCGCAATTACCAAGCCTGAGATCTTCGCATTTGCAAAGCCTGATCTCGCAATTGCGAGATCATAGGCCTAGGCAAAAATACCAGATACCAGCACTAGATCCTAATTCCAATTTCACTTCGAGGCCTATCCAAAACTCACCTGAGTCCTCGAGGCTCCAAACCAAACATGCACGCAAGTCCAGAAATATCATACGGACTTTCTCGTGCGATCATATCATCAAAATAACATCAATAACTATGAATTTAGCATCAAAATAAAAGATAATTTCAAGAACTTTCAAAGTTTCAAATTTTACAACTAAGGTTCCAAATCATGTTATATGACCTCCGTTTCTTACCAAAATTTACAGGCTCGACTTAAATACCATATAAGACTTGTACCAGGCTCCGGAATCAAAATACGGGCCCGATACCATCAAATCTCAATACATTCACATTTCCAAAAACTCTTACAATTTTAGAAAATAATTTTCTTTAAAAATTCATTTATCGGGCTTGGGACCTCGAAATTTGATTTCGGGCATACACCCAAGTTCCATATTTTCCTACGGACCCTCCGGGACCGTTAAATCATGGGTTCGGGTCCATTTACCGAAAATGTTGACCGAAGTCAACTTAAATTCATTTTAAGAGCAAAATTGTTCATTTTATACAAACTTTTACATAATTGCTAGTCGTCTACACGTCCGGACTATGCACGCATATCGAGGTGAGATAAAAAGGAGGTTTTAAGACCTTGAAACACAGAATTTATTTCTAAAACAAGTGATGACCTTTTGGGTCATCACATAAAAGACACAAACGTCTATGATACAACCCAAGGCAACTAATAAACTAATTAATGAAAATAGAACAAAAATTAGAAAACAGACATCACATAATTCACACAAAATAATGCATATTCACAAAATCCAAATTTTGTGCAGCCAATTCTCTATTCATAAATTTCACATAGAGTCTTTTCATAATCTCCATAATCATGTCCTAGTTACTCTTCTGGAGTTTCATAACCGCTATCTTGTTTCCACTCTCCACGAGCCCAAAGATTTGCAGCCAATTCTCTCCTGAATGTCAATGCCTGACTTTGATCGAAATTGAAGACATCTTTTTTCTTCAACCGCATATCAATGAACTTAAGAGCAAATACACCACAATCAACACTACAAAAATAATATGAAAGAGAAATTGAGGAATAGTTAATATAAGGACAAAAAATAATAAACATAAGATGCATGGTAAATCATATGCGAAACACGTACTTGTTATCCTACAGCGGTGTGTTCATCCACTTAATTTTAATTTTTTTCACAGGATTTTCCCCATAACTTTTATTATGTGTTCCAAAGTCCAAGCATTGGAGATAGTGTGGGATCAACGGGGCATAATTTGGACATGTTCAAGCGCATGCTCATATGTTATATTGCCCATGGAATCATACACATATATAGTTTTATCTTTAAAGTGCAAAATTCCAAAAACGTAGTGCATAGATCTTTGGCCCGACATTGGCTTAAGTAGAAATGGAAAGAATACTTTTTCGGCAGATGCCCATGTGATACCACAGGATAGGTCATGGCCTTTTACATAGTTGGCCACCTTTTCATTCGTTGATTCTTCAATAATCCAACTAAACTCGGTAAATTCCTCAATAACCACTTTTTCTTCTTCTTCTTCTTCTTCTTCTTCTTCTTCTTCTTCTTCTTCTTCTTCATAATCCTCACATTCTTGTTTTTTTGGATGTCCTCTTTCTCTTTGATTTATTCTTTTTTATATCTCCATTCTCTTTTCCTTCCTTTTTCTAATTTTCTCCTTCTATTCATTTGAAGGATGAACACTAGCCAACTTAGTCATATACTGATCAAAAACTAAATCTGTTACTGCACATCTTGATTTTGGATAACTTGGAAGGTGGCAACAATATTTTTTGTGCAAGAAATATATGCCCAATTCCATATGCCGCAAACGAACAACAACAAATGAAAATATGTGAAATAAAAACTTCAGCATGCACTAGTATGAAGTTTAGAAAAAATGCATTACATAACTACAAATAACATGACAAAAACTTATACATATTCAGTTTGAAGTGTTACAAAATAATCTAAAAAACTTCAACATGTTTGATTTAAAAGTTTTGAAAAAAACTAGAGAATGCATGTCAAAAACTTCAGCAAGGTTATGCTGAAGTTTTAGCAAATAAGCTAAAAAATTCAGCAGTTTTACTATGAATAAAACTGAAGTTTGCCAAATTACAGTACAAAAATTTTACTATAAAAATAAGCCAAAGTTTTGGGAAATACAGTTGAAAACCAATTCAAACTTAATAACGTACTTCATCCAAAAGATCAGAGGTAGGATCCACAAGCTCGGTAAAGAATGATTATGGAATATCAATTCCAGCTAATCTGAATGGATTGAAATTATATTCACTGGCATCTATCTCCAACCACTCTGTAAATCTTTGCATCAATCCACTGTCTTGATTAACATAATGGAAGGGACACCTTTGTGTAGTATTTCATACTTTCCAATCTTGCCCCCTTCGCTTTTATTTATGAATGACGTAAGGAGATCTCAACCAAATACTCTCCACACGAATTCTTTTCCCTTTTTTATCTTGTTTTCTTTTTGCTTGCTCTTCCTGCTGTTCCGTCACAACTAACTGTTGTTGTTCAGCAGGAGGGGAAAAATCCACAGCCATGGTGGCAGATACTTGACCAACTCCCTGTTGTTCACGATGTTCTTGTCTCTCTTCACCAACAACAGCAGCAACAAAATTACCTTCTGAACCAGTCCCTTGTGTACTACCTAGTGAAAATGAACATATATTGAAGTTGGGAATATCATTGGTGCCACGCAAAACATTAGGAGAACTGGACATCTTCCTTCTCCTAGGATTTGGAAGAAGTTGTGATGCATAAGATGAGATTTGCAAAATCAAGGAAAATATAAACATAAATACAATTTATATAAAAACACATTTGGCAAAAAAAAAATACCTTGTAATCGAATTGCAAAAAATAACTACTTGGTCTAAGTGTTGAGACACAGATGGTGATTCCATTCCAACAGATCCACTTCCTTTACCTTCAGACACGCCTATATCTTCATGCAAAAAAAAACTAAATAATACTGATTAAATTTTATAAAATAATACAAACACACTTCACACCTATTTGTGAGCCAACTGGTGTGAATAGATGTATTTCTCCTTTTTCATATAGCCGAATAATCTCACCAAATTCTTTTTGAGCTGCACTGAGTCTTTCTGAATAATCATTCAAAACATAAAAAAGAAAACAAAGTATGTAAAATTTCAAACTGTAAAAAATATACTTGGATCAAATATAATAAATTCATGATCTATAAAATACCTTGATGTTTGTATTCCGCTCTGGTTTCGCTAGGATGGATGCCTTTGTCCATATCAGCAGTTCCATCTTCATTAAATTGTGCATCAACGTCGAGCATTGGAGTATTCTCTTGAAGGTTTTTCTCAACTCTATCTTCATTCAATTCAGCATCATCAGAGAGTTTTTGAGTTGTATCAATTGAAGCACAACTATTTTAAACTTCTACTGCATATTCATAAAGAGGGGGGATGGATCAATGACTATATATATATAACATAGAAAAACTTTATACCTGTAGTGAAAATTTCCTGTGTATCTAGACCTACAATTTCCTTGCAAATAGCTAGTGCGTCTGCAAACCGATTCCTTTTCCCAATAGTGCTACACACATCACTCAATGTCAGTTCTAAAATACCAACAGGTGTATGATCTCCATCACCAAACAAATTGCCTTTTGCAATATCACTGCCCAAAGCACAACTCGGTGCATGTTTTTTAGTATCAACAACTTGATCATCTTCACCTTTCTCAGTTGATAACTCTTCATCATTTCCATCTTTACTCAGTCTATCAACACTGGAATGTTCCTCTCTAACTGGTTGTTGAACATGTTGATCGCCTTCAAGAGCCGCTTCCTCACGTGTAACATTTTCATCTTTGACTTTATGCGATGCATCATGAGCAACATGTTCTTCAGTATCAACAACTTGATCATCTGCACCTTGCTTGCTTCCAACATTCTCAGTTGATAACTGTTCATCATTTCCATCTTTGCTCAGTCTATCAACACTGGAACGTTCCTATTCAACTTATTATTGAATATGTTGATCGCCTTCAAAAGCCGCTTCCTCACGTGTAGCATTTTCATCTGCGACTTTATGTGATGCATCTTGAGCAGCATTAATATCCGATAGATATTCAAAAGAGTCATTCATCCTATTTATATTGTCGATAGTTCATCAAATCAAAATTACCATCATCTATTCCATTTGATTTGCCAACAATCTTAAATAACTTTTTAAACATCTCATCGAAATATTCCTAAAAAAAATTACTAACAATGATTAATCCGAATAACATTAGCAGAAAAAAAGACTTCCCTATAAATTAGCTTACCTTCACTTTTTCAAAAACTGCATCCACAATAGCATATCACTCATCCCGTTTAAACTGATCGACAACTTCTTTCACAATCGTGCTTCTTTCTTTTTCTACATGCTTTTGAACCTCCATCCTTACCCTCTAGTATAGAGACAGAGAACAAAACTTCAGATATAAAAGAATGCTGAAGTTCAGCAAATACAGAACACAACTTCAGCTATTATAATGCTGAAGTTCATCACAAACAGAACAAAACTTCAGCTCAAAAACATGTTGTAGTTTTACAAAAACACAACAAAAAAACTTTAGCTCAAAACTTACAGAACATATTTTGTTGACTAATTCATCGTCAAATGCCGTTGTAGGACGGTTAGAACGACTCTGGGTACGAGGTGATTCGCCAATAACAGGAGTTCTATCCGCTTCTTTTGATCGACTCCGACTACGTGGTGATTTGCCAATAACATGTTTCTGATAGATTCCCTTTCCTCTCACATAGGGCTGTATTTTGTCCCGGGCCCGGGCCTTAGTGGGCCTAACGGGCCGGGCCTCGCGGTCCCGGGCTTCGTGGTCCCGGGCTCTGGCGGTCCCGGGCCTGGCGGTCCCGGTCTTCGTGGGCCTAATGGGTGGAACCGGCCCGTGACGGGCCTAAGCCCACATGGTCCTGTGCTTAACGGGCCGGGCTCGTGGGCTTCGCGGGCCTAGCGGGCTTTTTTTTTTTTTTTTTTAAGACAATTTCTTGTAGTATCATGGCTATATTAATATGTAGTATATATGTATATCTAATTATTAAAGTGCTTGACGAAAAAGAAAATAACAAAACAATAGTAAAACACTAAATTGTCATGCATAAATATCACTTCTTGAAGTATATTATATTGTATCTTATGTATATATATTCTCTTATATATTTTCTTTTAGTATATGTATTGTATCTTATGTATATATATTCGCATAATAATATATTTTCTTGTAGTATATATATTGTATATTATGTATATATTGTAGCATAATATATTTTCTTGTAGTATATTATATTGTATCTTATGTATATATATTCTCTTATATATTTTCTTGTAGTATATATATTGTATATTATGTATATATTGTAGCATAATATATTTTCTTGTAGTATATTATATTGTATCTTATGTATATATATTCTCTTATATATTTTCTTGTAGTATATATATTGTATATTATGTATATATTGTAGCATAATATATTTTCTTGTAGTATATTATATTGTATCTTATGTATATATATTCTCTTATATATTTTCTTGTAGTATATATATTGTATCTTATGTATATATTGTATCTTATAAATATATTTTCTTGTAGTATATATATTGTATATTATGTATATATTGTAGCATATAAATAATTCTAAGTATAGACAAAGAAATATTGCGAAAAGAAGCTCATGGGTAGAAGCAATAAATTTTATTACCAAAAAATGACATATCTTTCTTAGTCATCCTTCCCCCAATGGAATGAGCACAACAAGGTACTAATACCACCATTAGAAGGAAAAAAACTAAGGAAGATGTGCCAAAATACAAGTTACATATTATTCTATGTATTATCTCTAACAAATCTCATAAATCCTTCAAGGTTCGGAGGAGGTTGCGTTGGTGGTGGTGGAAAAGAAGCTTGTTCATCACCACTTCCGGGCGAAGCCGAATCCTCCGTAAGTTCCGCTATCATTTCTTCATAAGCTTCATCTATCGCCGGTTGTGCTTCTGCAATTCCAAAGTTTCTTCTTTCCGAGCGGATCCAATCTCTAAACAATACTGATTTTTCCAAGCTATCCCTCATAGACGCTCTATGATCACCTATTTGCAGTCTTGCTTGACTGAAAGCGCTCTCTGATGCAACAGTTGAAGCTTGAATTGATAAAATATCCCGAGCCATCCTTGCAAGAACAGGAAAATGTTTTTCCCTTGCCTTCCACCATTCCAAAAGATCAAAAGAGCCGTCTGGATTCTCCTTTTCAAGTCCCTGAGACAAATAAACTTGAAGCTCATTTAGATGTGAAGTTTCATCATAATTTTCACCTTGAGACCCCCTGAACTCCGTCCAAGATTTAAGAGCTTTTAAGCCCGCAACTCTTTTAGAGGATTGTGAGCTAGACGAAGTAGGGGTTGGAATAGTTGGCCTAGCATGTCTAAGGCAAGTTGATAAGCATTATAAACTGTTTGAGCGTTAATCTTAATTGAAGCTTTTGCATCTGCAAGTGTCGCAATTTCCTCATTTGAAAGATCTAAAGCCTTATAAATATTTGAATACCAAAAATGAGGACCTCCCAATTTCATTGTAGGATTTAGCATTGCAGCAAGACCATAAATAGGAGGGATAGGAAAAAATAATTTTTTAAACTTTTGTTTCATTTCATTTATAGCAAGTTCATAAATATCCCCACCCTCACTAAATTCAACAAACAAATCAGATAGTGCTGCAATATAAACTAAACAGTTTGAAATAGTAGGATAATATTGCCCAGAAAATGCATTTGTTGCAATTTGAAAATGTTCTAAAAAATCTAAAAGAATTTTAACATTAGTCCAATCTTTGGGGGCCAAATGGCCATTTTTTTAACTTAAAAAACGGTCATATTTTCAGCCCAAACGGCTAGATTTTAAATATGGCCGTTTGATTTTTTTTTTTTTTTTTTTTTTGAAAAATAGCCGTTGGGCCCGCCAGGCCCGCCAGGACCGGCCCAGGCCCGCCTGCCGGTCCCGGGCCAAACGGTCCCGGGCTCGTGGGCTCAACCATGGAGACCAGCCCGTGACGGGCTCAGAGGCCCACCAAGACCGGCCCACCCAGGACCGGCCCACCAGGCCCACCAGGCCCGTTAGGACCGCGGGCCCGGTACGGTCCGGTTCAGGCCCGGCCCACCGAGCAGCATTAACTCAAACTACATGTTGATTCACCAGTTGAAGGAACCGCATTAAGTACCTTTGAATGAATCCGCATGCGTGGTAATTGTCCAATTAAAGGCATTGAATTCAATTCCTCTTCTGTAGGAATTATATCCAATACCCTAAATGTGTGATATCTCTGTTTAATACAAAAAAGTATATTATGATAAAAAAACTAATACGTCAACATATTAACACAAAGACAAAAATAAAAAAAATAAACTTACAGCATGATTACTGAAGTCATCTTCAAAAAGTTCGTTATATTTAGGCTCTTCCACACATACATAACGTAACATCCCGGGAACCTGAGGAGTATCAAGGTACTCATCCTATCTTAAATACCTTTCCCGGATATTTAGGAAGTGCTCATAGAACCAAGCACATAGCAGAAATGGAAATCCACCAACTTTATACTCAGTTAAATGAAATTTGTTCTGCTTGTCCAATGCATGTTTCAGTGAGTAAATGAGCTTCTCATAACACACATTACCCCAAGGATATTCAACACAAGCCTTATTATCTTCAACAATAGCTGCATACTCCTCCAGCATAGATGATTCAATCTTTTTTCCAAACAAAATAGACTCCACAACAAGAATTTCCATAAGCTTCACAATATCTTAATCACTCTCGCA
The DNA here is from genome assembly GCF_000715075.1 of Nicotiana tabacum. Classification (NCBI taxonomy): domain Eukaryota; kingdom Viridiplantae; phylum Streptophyta; class Magnoliopsida; order Solanales; family Solanaceae; genus Nicotiana; species Nicotiana tabacum. The sequence continues at coordinate 118,285,638 of NC_134087.1, forward strand.
TACGTTATGAAATTCACAGCATTCTTTGAATTTGCATTACGAGTCATAAATCTCGAATATCCTTCAAGGTCACACCCTTATACTTCCCAAAATAGCGCTTCAGAATATTGCTCTCTCGATTAATTGGTTTTTCAACATTATGTGTTGTGATTCGCAAACCGCACATAATGTGAAAGTCTTCAAGGGTGAAGGAAACAACATGACCAAAAATCTTGAAACTAATGGAGTGTTACGACCCCAGTTCTCCCTCCGTGAACTATCGTTCTGGCACATAGTCTCTATGACTAGGTAAGCCTAACAAATGCAGAAAAAAAAAACAATTGCGAAAAGAAAAATAATTAAAAACTGAGATAACAAAATGAAACAGTGTTTAAGATGCCGCATAACATATAACAATATAAAATCTTAATCTAACACTCCCAAAATCCAGAACTCCATGAATCACAATCTAAGAGTTTACTTAAAAAGCTCCAGATCTATCTATCAACAAGGAAAATACAGAAGGGCTATACTAGTACTAAGAATAGAAAAGGACTTTTCGGTCTATGGACGCGGCAGATATACCTCGAAGTCTCTATGAAAGCGCCTCGCCTCAAGTGTGATAAGACTGAGTGGAAGTTCCTGGATTTGCACATGAAAAACATGCGCAAAAAGGGCATGAGTACACCATAGCGGTACTTAGTAAGTGCCAAGCCTAACCTCGGTCGGGTAGTGACGAGGAAGGTTAGGGCCCTACTGATGTTAAATAAAAATACAAGGTATAACAATATAGAATAAGACAGTATAATTAAGTACGACAGTAAGGAGTAACATAGGATAGAAAGAACAACAACAATTATAATAGACACAAGACAATCACGGAAAGGAATACAGCTCAACACGGAGATAACAACCAGGGATCCCTCGATATCCCGAGGATCTCTTAGTATCCTCAATATGTGTGCTAGGGATCTCTCAGTATCCTGAGGATCTCTTAGTATCCTCAATATATATGCTGGGGATCTCTCGGTATCCTAATGATCTCTTAGTATCCACAATATGTGTTGGGGATCTCTTGGTATCCCGCACTACAGTCCAAATCAATAAATATATGTGAAGGGGATCTCCTGGGATACCGTCCCGTAGTCCCAAAGTAATCACGCTGCAACAACAGGAAAAATACTCAATTAAATTCAATTTCACACCAAGGTAAAGAAGGTATTTCTAACCTAGCATGCTTCACATAGTCTAAATAAGGCAGTTTGAGCAAATAAAGCAATTAAGACAACTAGACATGATTTCCTAAGCTAATAGTAGTCTTAAATTGCAAGTAGAATAAACAGGAAGGGAAAACACAATTAAAATTACTTAATGAAAATAGGATTTTCAACAATTAGCACAAGTACACACTTGTCAGCTCACCTACAAGGCATTTTAAATTTCAACACTACCAAATCCTAAGGGGAGTTTCCCCCACACAAGGTTAGACAAGCCACTTACCTCACACCAGCTCAAAATCAACCTGAAATCATGTTTTTGCCATGAGTACTCGACTCCAATTGGACCAAATCTATTCAAATCTATTGCATAATGTAAATGGCACTTCAAGTAACTGATTCCACTAATAAATTCTAAGCTAATACGCAAAATTAGGTAAAATAACAAAAATACCCTCGGGGCCCACGTCTCGAAATCGGGTAAAATTTATATTTTCAGAATCCTCATACTCTCGCGAGTCTAACCATACCAAAATTATCCAAATCCAATGTCAAATTCCCAATCAAAACTCAAAATTTAGGTCTAAAAATTTCCCCCAATTTTCCACCATAAATTCAAAATTAAAGGATGGATTTAAGTGTAGTTTCATGGAAATTAGGCTAAACTGAGTAGGAATTACTTACCCAAATTGCCAATGTGAGAATCTCTTCAAAAATCACAATTTCCCGAGCTCCCAAGTCCAAAATATGAATTATTGCTTAAACCCTCGATTTTGAAATTTAAGTTCTGCTCAGACACGTTCTTCTTTGCGAACGCGAGACAATAGTCACGAATGCGATGGACTAAAAGTTCCACTGGCCAATCTTCCTCTTCGCGAATGCGAGGGTCCACGCGCGAATGCGATGACCAGCTTCTCTTGTCCTACGCGAACGCGAGACTACCTACACGAACACGTAGGTATAAGGTCTCACCGCCTCGCGAACGTGGGATTTCCTTTGGAAACGCGAAGCATTAATCCTTCACCAGCTTCAGCTCCTCTTCACGAACGTGAGACCCCACTCATGAATGCGAAGAAGGAAACCAGAATTGACTGTTGCAACTTTTTCTGCAATTTTCTAAGTTCCAAAAATGATCCGTCGAGCATCTGAAACACACCCGAGACCCTCGGGACCTCAACCAAACATGCCAACCAATCCTAAAACATCATTCAAACTTGTTCCAATCTTTAGAATGCTTAAAACAACATCAAAACACCAATTTAACATCGGATTCAAGCCTAAGAACTATAAAAACTCTCAAATTACGCTTTCGATCAAAAAGTCTATCAAACCTCGCCCGAATAGCCTGAAATTTTTCAAACACATCACATTCAACACTATAGAGCAACTCCAACTTCCGGAATTCCATTTTGACCCCGATATCAAAATCTCACTATCGAACCGGAAACTTAAAAAATTTAACTTTCGGCATTTCAAGCCTAAATAAGCTACGGACATCCAAAACACAATCCAAACATGCTCCTAAGCCCGAAATGACCCAACGGAGCTAACAGAATTAACATAAGCTACTTAATGAATCTTCTTCTGTTGTCCATCCTGTCATTGTCGACACGAAATCTGAAATTCTCAAATGTTGACCATTAATTAATCTCTAATTCATGTTTACTTTGTCTTATTTACCAGCCCATACTGATCTCTATTATTCTGGAGTTTAGATTTTCCTATTGGTAATCACATTAGAGTCACGAACTTATTCCTTAAAATGAGGATATGACTCTATGGCGCATACTCTTTTGTTGTCCTAAGGCCTGTCAGTCCTTTTCTTCACTTGACTATAGACTCCGTAATACTGTCATCATTTTTTTTCCTACCATCTTTATCCATGTATCATAGCTTATTCATAATCCTTATCTCTCTTCTTATTTCCCGCTAACATTTATGCCGATCACTTTATTCTGAAAACTTGAACAAGATATTCTTTTGCTCTTAGCTTCCCTTTGCTCTATCCAATGGCTCTTCAAATTGCTTAACGTTCTCGCTTTACTAGGGACGTGAGCCATACTAAGGTAATATTTATCCCTTCAAGGCTTATAGTGCATGTCTTTGTAGTACTCATATCTGGCTGCACTATTTCAGAGTGCACCAACTGGTGTCTCATAAAGAGATCTATTAGCCTATTTGCAATATCCTTCGGAAATGCCAACTGATGCAAATAATTCATCCATCATATCTTCTTATACTACTTCTTTTAATCCCTATAGGGCATATCTGGAATGGGTGCGACCAATTGTATATACATTTGTTACTATTAAATATAACTCAAAAAACTTATGTTCCTCTGCCTCAATTATAAACGTCGTTAGCCTTCATTAATTGGGTGCCTCGTACTCTTCTTCCTCTTGCCTCTTTTTCTTGTTGAAACTTGTATGTATCTTCTTAATCTCTCATTGTCTTTTACCATAAAGATGGATAGACATTCTTTCCTTAAGGCTTCTTATCAGGAAGCTTGCACCTTTCAGTATACCCATGATCTACTAAAGACCTCACATATACTTATCGTAGGCATTGTACAAAAATTCAATTCCTCTGACTCAGCTCTTCCACAACTATCTCTCTTTCCAATTCTTCTTTTCGGATGTAGGTATCGTCTTATTACGAATAATAAAAAAAGAATTTTGGAATTTGAATTCTTATAAGTGAGCTCTACCACACGATCTAGAGTAAGAAGAAAGAGTGACAATCCTAAATGCCCTGTAGCCTCATGCTTATAAGTGTGGTGCATGACACACCAATAAACAAGACTCTACTAGACACGGCTTGTAGACTCCCTAGGACAAAACTGCTCTGATACCACTTTTGTCACGACCCAAACCGATGGGCTGTGATGGGCACCTGATACCTTACTCAACTGAGTACCAACGTAACGTATCTTTCTTATTACATCATCATATACACGAGACATACAGGCCTAATAGGCCAACATGATCCTTTATAAATTCAAAATTAGGCCAACAAAGCCGTACAATCTTTCACGTACACGACATATGTCTACAAGCCTCTAAGAGTACATAAATGTCATAAAGGTCGGGACAGAGTCCCGCCATACCAAACAATACACGTCTAAATCATACTAACCAAACGAGCAACTCCGAAGCAAATGGAGCACACCAACATCTTCCGCTGAGCTGATAACCTACTTGGAGGGCTCTCGACCTGTCTATTGGGACCTGCGGGCATGAAACACAGTGTCCCCAGGCGAAAGGGACGTCAGTACGAACAATGTACCGAGTATGTAAGGCACATAAATAAATACATAAGAGACATGGAAGAAATATGGAGTACGTGACTCAACCTGTAAGTCTGAATAACTTTGTAAATCATAAATTACTTTAGCGTCCTGCATATGCGTATAAATGTCATGTCGTGCATAGGTACATGTTTCATAACATCATCAGCCTCTGAGGGCATCCCATCATATCATATTGGCCATTGTGGGCAAAATCATCAACGTATACCAGCTGATCAGGTGGTGGTACGTATATAACACCATAACCTTTCCCATATCCCATATACATACATACATACATACATATATATATATATATATATATATACGCGTATATAACGCCGTTTGAATCATATTAGCCACTGTGGGCAACATCATCATCATATACCTGCTGATCAAGTGGTGGTGCGTATATAACGCCATAAACTTTTCCCATATCCCATATACATATATTTACATATATACACATATATAACGCCATCGGGTCATGGGTTAATGCACATGTAAAAATGAGTGAAATGCATGAAAAATACATAATAATCTCGATATTTCTTCCGAGTAAACTTATCCAACTGCATATTATTCTAAGACCCATCAATAGAAGATAATAATAATTCGCATGAGGAATCAAGAATATAGACACCCCTACTATTTCTATGAATAGAGTAATTTATAGAAACTATGTATTTGCTCGTTTCTTCATTATAATTTGGACCATGCCAAAAGAAAGAAGGGATAGACTTTAACATACCTGGAGTGGGGAAAAATTCGTATAATATTTCTTGGAAGAATAACCTTGCTAGGTCTCACATCTGATTGTAGTTTTGAAATAAAACTTATGACTGTAATGCTAAAATTTCAAGATATGGCAAACTTTCTTTGCCTAGTAAGATCTTGCTCTTCTCATAATATCATTTACAAAGAGGAAAGATTAGAGAATTTTGATACTACAATGACAACATTTTTGACACCAAATATCAACTAAAGAAAACGATGGAACTTTTACGGATAATTGATTGTCCAAATTTTTTTTCAAGGAAGTGTGAAGGCTCAACTAGCTGAAAGGTTTTTGGAGAATTAATTCTGTGTTAAAAAATGTAACTCGTTAAAATGTCCTACCTTGATTATAATAATACAAGGTCTTGAATGTTGAAAGATTTTTAAATCTAGTAAAGTCTATCTACATGACACCTAATAAGAATGACTCTTAGTAATTTCTGTAGGTGGCTGCCACATTTCTTTTAAGATAATTATTAATCTTTATGCACTTATTAATTAACTGAGTAATATTCCGTTACCCGATAATTAACTTATTACCCGCATAATTGAGAATTATTCTCACTTACTTGAAATATTACTCACTTTTCACATACCTTATATGACTTACTATTATGGTCATGTGGTACCTTGTATGACACTAGTCCATAAATAACGAGTATGTTAGCTCGAGCCGTATTTATCCCAAAATACCAAATTTCAACGAAATTCATTTTCTTCGACTTGCTCCCCTCTCAGCTTCACGAATTTACTAATCACTTATGAAATAACATAATCCTTATAATCCTAAATAATATTTTCCTTGCACTGATGCCAATTACCTAACGATAAATTCAACGTAAAATACTGCAGGGTACAACATTGTCGTAACTTATTACTACGGGTGAAATACTGTCGTAACTTAATACTACAGAGCGTGACATCACCGTAATGTAATACTGCAAGGCATAACATCATCGTAATATTTTACTGCAGGACATAACACCATCGTAATATATTGCTACAGAGGGTAACACCATCGCAACATATTACTGCAGAGCATAACATCGTTGTAATATAATACTGTGGGACGTAATATTGACATAATATTGCGGGGCGTAACAGAGCAGCAGGGACTAAAGGACCTGTGGGTATTATACATTGTTTAGGTGTTTTAGGATCTTTAGGTGCATTAGCTGCTTTACATGTTTTAGCTACTTTAGGATCTTTAGGTGCTTTAGGTGCCATCTATTCAAAAAAAGTAAAAGATACAAAAAATAACATCAGAACATTATCAAAAATATCAGTTAAAACTTTAGCTCTAAGAAGGCTGAAGTTCACCAGTTACAAAACAAAAACTTCAACTCCTAAAGTTGAAGTTCATCAGTTACAAAACAAAACATTCAGCAAAAACATACTGTAGTTTTTACAAAAAACAAAACATAAATTCAACTCCAGAATAATGCTGAAGTTCATAAAAAATATAACAAAAAATACAAAACACAAAGTAAAACTTTAGCTCCTAAAACTAAGGTATCATTGAAGTATTATAAACTTCACACTTTAATAGGATCATCTATTTAATTCTCATAATTTTTAAAAATTTTGACATCTCAAAAAAAACTGAAGAATTTATAGAATTTTCATCAAAAATACAAACACACATTCAAAAAAAATCCTAAAAACATAATCATAAATGTAAAACTAATGCACATATCAAACTAAACCCTGGGAAACTATTTTATCATAAATACATGACTATCAAAACCAAAACCAGAAATTAAATCGTAAAAATTAATACTAAAATAAAATCGAGAAAGTTAACGCAATGTACATGTGATTATACGTAATGTTATTGGGGAACAAACAGTTAAAAAAATCAAAAACAACGACGAATATCATTTGATTTCTGAGAAGAATAAATCAAAAAACGCGAATAATGGGAGAGAGAGCTAGAGAGAGTAGAGGACTAGTGTATACTTGGAGAGAAAGTAGTCTTTTAATAAAGAAGGGAAAAATAGTGTTTTTAAAAGGCTTTAACAAAAAAATGGATACGGGTGTGTTTACTAAAAATGGTAACAACAATTAAATTTGTAAATGAGATTTTAAAAATACGTGATCGATTTTTATGCTAGTTGTTAGTGCAGTTGATGCTAAGGGTATGAAGTTTAACGGAGAGATACAAGCTAAAATGGGGCAGTAATCAAACCAGGAGACTTGCTGCCCGAGCTTCGGACTGGTCGATGAAGGAGCCTCGGGGTCGATATCTGGCTCGATCTCGAGGTATCGGAGGTAATCGGGAATGGGATAACAGTTAAGATATGATTAAACAAGGCTCTTTATGGCCAATATCAAGCAATAAATGAAGAACAGATATGAAGGTAATAAATGCTAAGAGTAGCCACGAGCAAGTAAGAACGAGCAAGTTAGAGAGAAGAAAGAGAAAGAGAAAGAGAGAGATATTATTGATCTTGTGGAGAATAGTTGGAGCAACATCAGCCCTTTACAAAGTAGGGTGGGTTCCCTTTATATAGGAGGGGAATCCGGTTATAGTACAACATACATTAATTGTAAAGTATGGAGATGGGACGGCTAGATGTGACTCTTCGACATAGGCTCTGAATAGACCGACTCTATCAGATTTAGCCGCGTGTTTTGGGAATTCCCCCCTTTTCTCTAGCCTCGGTCTTCATATTCTTTGAGTCGGGCCTCAACGAGCCCCAAGGGAGGGGACTTGGTTGTAACTCCACATCCTCGGGGTCTCGAGGTATTCTTCCGAAGTGGCTTGATAGTGAGAAATTAAATCTTCTGATTTTGCCGCATACAGGGTGCAAACAGAAAACAAAGCGGCTATAGGTTAAAAAGGAGTGACCAAATAGGGTGCCCCATGCAATTTTTACCTATTATATGCTTTAGTTTTCATTCCTAACTCTGGCCCATGTACAAGCCTATAAGCCCAATAATGTAAAATTTGATTCACTCTTCATGAAGTTTGTGCGTGTGTATATGTATATACTCTTCATGGGGTGCCTTATTTGATCGCTCTCATTAAATTTGTATTTATTTTAAAAATAAGTTTAATTGGTACCTAAAGTACAGGTAGCTTCAGACAATTTACCTCTTCTTTATTTTTCCTCCTCCTCCTCCTCCTCCTCCTTTTTAGTTGTTGTGAAAACAAAGGTGACAATGGATTTATATTATGCTTATGAGTAGGCTTATGACGATTTGTGGTATTTTAAGGTAGTGAGGTGCTGCAACACTCCTTTCTTTGCTACTGCTTAGGATTTCTTCTTCTTTTTCTTCTTCTTCTTCTTAGTTCTAAGATAAAAAAATTAGATTTGTATTATTTTGACTAATTGATGATTAAGGTTTATATTTTATGATATTTAGAACTTATATTTTAAATTTGAGCTTATTTGGAGTAGATTTGAGTGTTGAATCGTGTGCTAGATTGTTGAAATTCCAAGAATAAGTTTTTGTTTCTAGGCAATCTGAACTTCAGATGAAAATGTTTTAAATGCATATAAAAAATTGATTGCACTTCAAACGCATATGTTTGTGCATCTAAAGTGCAATTTTTATATGTCTTAAGTGTAGCCAATTTTTTATATGCACTTAAAATGTATTCATATTAAGGGCAAAATTACACTTAGAATGCACTTAAGACGTACGTGTATGAAGTGCAATCAATTTTTTGTATTGCACTTAACACTACTAGAAATCCGGTAAAAACTGACTAAAAAATCGACCAATTTCGGTTGGTAATGGCCAATAACCATCCAAAACGCTATCATTTACGTGTGGACGGTATTTTGAAGGTCGGAAAGGCATACAGACCAAAGTTGGTCAGAAATTTGGTCGGTATGCTCTACACGACCATCTGACAATTTAATAGGATTACCGACCAAAATTGGTCGGAATATTATTTGATTAATTTAATTTAACCGACTAAGATTGGTAGGTATATTAAATTTATTATATTTTAGTACTTACCAATGTTGGTTGGTATTGAAAAATAGTTTTTCTTAGATTATTAAAATTTTAAAAAATCGACCAACTTTGGCCAGTAAACTGGATTGGGTATGCAGAAAATCGACCAAAGTTGGTTGGTAATGTTGAATTCTGAGAATTCATTGTACATTAACTGACTAACATTGGTCGGTAAACTTCTATTTAATTTTTTTTAATTCGTAACCGACCAAGGTTGGTCGGTTTTTTGGGTTTAATTTTGGTAGAAAATGCCTGTTTTGTTAGCTACACCACCTGCCAAATCAAATAAGCATACCAATACCCCCAATTCAACTCTAACAACCACCAAATCACCACAAATCCAACCAAAAACCCAACAACAACGACAACAACAACCAAAAATCCAATTAATACTTTAAAACTAACAAATTAAAGTTTAATTGAACATAACAATCCATAACTAAGTTAAAACTAATTACAACAAGTTCAAAATTGTTCAATCTAATTCAAAACTAGTTCTATTAATCTAGTTCTATTGGTCAAGGGGTGTTTTCTACAACATCATCATCACTGCCTGATGAACTTTCATCTACAAGACGGTATAGAGAACATTCTTGTAGAGGATGGTAAGAACGATTACGGGGAGGATAAGATGAAGATAACGAGGAGGAAAGGAGGAACAATCATGTAGAGGTCGATCCTCTGGCAATGACTCACGAGACCGAGGCAATGGAAAAGCTCCAGTAGATAGGAGAGTTCTGATCTGAGCTTTCTTACCAAGGAATTGAGCATCTCTAAGACTTTCTCTTTCCTTGGCCGCTTCTAGCTCGGATGTAAGCTTTGTCTCTATCTCTCGCATAGACGAGAGGTTGTCCCTATTAAGTTCCTCGCCTTGCAAGTAAGTCCCTATTTCTTGCATTCCATACCTACAACGATGGAATTTTTTCATAGGAAACCTGTATACCTTCCCCCATTTTGGACAGCTAATAGCTTCCAACCATATTCTTTCAGCATCCTTATCCGAAGGTTGGTTTTGCTCGCCCGATTCACCATATGGATGACTACAAATGAATTCTTCCACGTTACTTTGGTAGTGACCCTACATTATTTTAAATTAATTTAGTATTAAAAAATTCTTACAAAAGTAAATTATAACACTTATACAAAATTGAAAGCTTACATATGCAGTCTCTGCCCGGTCCTCGACCCACCTATCTCCATCCCCCTCTTTCTTCTTCTTTACAATATGCATCTCCTTGAATAGCTCATCATGGCTCATTGGACGCCCATACATCTTTTCTTGAAAATAAATTAATTTAGTTAATAAATAGAATGGATATAATTAGAAAAGTAAAATAATTTAAGCAATTACCAATCTTCTTTTTATCGTCCCAGGCTGATCTCACCTCCCGTGTGCAAGGAGCCTCCCTTCTCGGATGAGCGAACTTTCTTTCCTTTTTTGCTCCTCTCTAAGAAATCCGCGGTCTACCATTGCCTTAACCTATCATTCCATAAATCCTTAAGACATCAGTCATGCCTCTTGTTCTTCTTTCTAGCATCCAAGAAATTACCCGACAATCTCTTACGAGCTTTATGATGAAAAGTTGCAGCCACCTTCGCGCTATAGTGGTCTTCCCATACACACTTTCTCAGCATTTCAAAAGTTAAATATTAGATTAAAACATCATAAATATAAACTATTAAACTGCTTAAAAGAATATTTATACCTTAAATTGATTGAAATATTTTTCCTTCAACGAGAATGGGCAATTAGTCCAAGTAGAGTAAAGGCCATCATAAAACTTTCTGACATCATTGGTGATTATCTTTGTAGTCTACTTACCCGGCCTGAACTTGTAATTTAACAATAAAAACACATGAATATCTTAGTAAAAATATTACAAAACAATAGACTGTAATGACCCGACCGGTCGTTTTGAGAATTTATGTTTCGTTCAGCAGTGTAAGGTCTTGAACAACTTCATATTATGTGTACGAGTTGTGTGCATGGTTGAATTCAGTTACCGGATGATTCGGAGGCGAATTGGAAGAAGGAATCTAGTTTTGGAAGCTTAAGCGGTGAGAATTTAACTGGAATATGATTTTTCTGTAAACAGCTCCGAAATGAGTTTTGGATGATGTCAGCAGCTTTGTATGGTGATTTTGGACTTAGGCATGCGTCCGGATTTGGATTTGGAGGTCCGTAGAGTAATTTGATGCATTTTGTCAAAAGTTGGAAACGTTGAAGTTTGGAAAATGGAGAAGTTTGACCCATATTTGACTTTTATGATATTATGGTTGGAATGCGATTCTGGGAGTTGGAGCAGCTCCGCTATATCATTTGGGACTTGCCTGCAAAATTTGGCGTCATTTCGGGTTGGTTTGATTGGTTTTGGCACGAGTTTTTGAAGTTGTAAGATTTAAAAGTTCATAGTTCGATTCGTGGCGCAATTTGCATTTTTGGCATTGTTTGATATGATTTGAGACCTCGAGCGTGTCCATGTTATGTTTTAGAACTTTTTTGTGTGTTTAGACGGGGTCCCGAGGCCTTGGGTGTGTTCCGGGTGGGCTACGGGTCATTTTCCTCCTATTTTGAATTGTTGAATCTGACATCTGGTTTCCTTTATCGCGTTCACATCCTTGCCTTCGCATTCACGTAGTATTATTTTGGAAGGTGAAATATTTCTTCTTCACATTCGCGTTCAACCTCTCGCATTTATGAAGGTCTGTCTTTCCCCTTCTTCGCGTTTGCAGCCCCTCCTTCGCGTTCGCGTAGTAGAAATGTGACGACCCAGCCGGTCGTCTTAAGAATTAATGCCCCGATCCCCTATTAACTGTTTTCCCCAATTTTATTTCTACTATTTTGATTTGCCAGGATGTTCGGTTTTGAGTTTCGGAGAGTTTTGGGACACTTAGTCCTTAAATGAGAGCTTAAGTGTTGGAAAATTGACCGTAGTTGGAACAGTGTGAGACGGCCTCGGAATCGAAATCAGATGGTTCTGTTATCTCCGTTAGGTGATTTTGGGATTAGGAGTGTGTTCGGATTGTATTTTGGAGGTCCGTAGCTAATTTAGGCTTGAAATGCCGAAAGTTGAATTTTTGAAGTTTCCGGTCCGATAGTGAGATTTTAATCCGAGTGTCGAAATGAAATTCCGGAAGTTGGAGTAGCTCCGTATTGTTTAATGTGACGTGTGTGCAAAATTTCAGGTCATTCGGACGAGGTTTGATAGACTTTTTGATCGAAAGCGTATTTTGAGGAAATTTGGAGTTCTTAGGCTTAAATCCTTGGTTAATTCGAGGTTTCGATGTTGTTTTAAGTATTTTAAGGATTGGTACAAGTTTGAATAAGGTATTAGGTGATGTTTGTGCTTTTGGTTAAGGTCCCGGTGGCCTCGGGGTGATTTCGGATGGTTAACGAGAAATTGAGGAACTTGTTCTAGCTGCTGTATTTGTTTTTACTGCTTCTGGTATTTTCGCATCTGCATTTGGGGACCGCAAATGTAGAGTCGCATAAGCGGCAAAGAGACCGCAAAAGCGGAATTTGGGAATTCCTCAGGAACCGCAGATGCGGTGAAATATTCGCAGAAGCACAACAGCTCCTGCAGTTAGAGTTCCGCAGATGAGGAAGCTGGCATTTAAATGAAAGTCGTAGATGCGACGTAGTTTTTGCAGAAGCGGGAGCACAAATGTGGTCCCAGATCCGCAAATGCGAAAATCGCTAGGCAGAACATATAAATAGTCGACTTCGCAAATATGAGAGATTCTTTTACCATTTTTATCCGGGTTTGAAGCTTTTAAGAGAAATTTTTGAGGAAAACAAAGAGGAATCACTTGGAGGTAACATCCTTGACTTCATAACTCATTTTTATGTGATTAAGGACGTAATTAGTGGTGAAAAATTTGGGAAAAATGGGTACTTAGGGCTTGAATTTAAGAGACCTTTAAATGAGGATTTGAGGGGCCATTTGGACTACGATTTTAGTGTTCTTGTTATATATAGACTCGTGAGAGTATGAGGTTTCTGGAAATGCAAATTTTACCTGATTCCGAGACGTGGGCCCAAGGGGCATTTTTGTCATTTTACATAATTTCACGTATTAGCTTAGAATTTAATTGTATAATCAATTACTTGAAGTGTTATTTACATTATGCGATTGAATTGAATAGATTTGGGCCATTTGGAGTCGAGTACTCGTGGCAAGAGCGTGGTTTCGGGTTGACTTTAAGCCGATTCGAGGTAAGTGGCTTGTCTAACCTTGTGTGGGGGACCTTACCCTTAGGATTTGTATGTTTGGTAATTGAAATGTCATGTACGTGAGGTGACAAGTACGTACTTGTGCTAATTATTGGAAATCCGATTTTCTTTAAGTAAATACTAGCATGTTTCCTTTCTTGTTTCTATTACTTGCACTATTAAGACTGTTGTTAGCTTAGGAAAGCATGTCTATGTGACTTAATTGCTTTATTTGATTCAACCTTCCTTACTTGAATTCTGTGCAGCATGCTAGGCTAGAATCACTTATCTCCTAAATATGAAATTTTGCCATTTCTGTATATCTTCCTGATACTGTTGTGTATTTATTTTAGGACTACGGATGTGGGATTTCGGTAGCTCCCCCTCGTCTGTTTACTTTGGGACTACGGGTTAGATTCCCGGTAGATCCCCCTGCACATTTACTTTGGGACTACGGGTTAGATTTCCGGTAGATCCCCCTACACAGTTATGTGGAACTACGGGAACGCACCCGGTAGATTCCCCCAGTACTGGGTATTTACATTTGGAACTACGGAACGGGATTCCGGTAGATCCCCGCGCACTATGAGTCGGGCTACGGGACGGGATCCCAGGAGATCCACCGGACTTGTACAGATGGGACTACAGGACGGTATCCTGGGAGATCCCCGGTTGTTATTATTCGTGCTGAGTTGTATTTCCTTTCCATGTTTACCTTGTTTTTGTGTAGTTGTTGATGTCCTATACATCCTGTGTCATTTTACTTCCGTACTTATTTATACTGTTCTGTTCTTTACTGTTGATTTTTATATTTTATTTAACCTCAGTAGGGCCCTGACCTTCCTCGTCACTACCCAACCGAGGTTAGGCTTGGCACTTACTGTGTACCGCTGTGGTGTACTCATGCCTCTTCTGCACATGTCTTTCATGTGCAGATCCAGATACCATTACTCAGGCCTATCATTCTTGAGGAGGCGACTACTCTAGAGACTTTGAGGTACATCTGCCGCGTTCGCAGACAGAGAAGTCCCTTTCAATTCCTGCTTTTAGTATTTAGCCCTTCTTTACTTCCCCGTTCTTATTAGACATTATGGAGTTAGAGCTACATAGTGGTTTTCTCAGCTTGTGGATCCGTGAGTTTCTGGGTTTTAGGATAGTGTATCAGATTTTGAGAAGTTATGTGTATATGCCGAGCGACATTTAAATATTGTTTCCTTCGATTGTTTTCAGCTTTTGATTGTTTATTCCGCAAGTTTTGTTTATTTTCCGCACTTGTTAGGCTTACCTAGTCATAGAGATTAGGTGTCGTCATGATAGTTCATGGAGGGCGAACTGGGGTCGTGACAAGAAATTCGGAGTTAGGGGCTGGTGGCTATTTCTTCTTTGCGTTCACGTCATTCTTCCCGCGTTCGCAAAGTTTCTGTTTCTAACTCTTCGCGTTCGCAAAGCTTCTGTTTCTAACTCTTCGCGTTCATATCCCTTCACTCGCGTTTGCTAAGGGACTTTTGGCAGCATCATTCTTTTCTTCTTCGCGAATGCGAGCTCTTCTCCGCGTGATGCTTTAACATCTTGGCAGAATATAAGTTTTCCAAATCGAGGGTTAGTCTATTTTTATCATATTTTGACTTGTAGAGCTTGGTTTTGAGTTATTTTTTGTGGGTTTTTCAAGCAAATCGATTGGGTAATATATTCCATGATTCTTTGTGGGGTTTTCAAGCAAATCGATGGGTCATATTTTGACTTGTAGAGCTCGGTTCTTCACCTAGTATTTAATATATTCCATGATTTTTTCTTCATTATTAATTTAATTTGTGTTTCGAGTTGAGGAAAATGTTGGTTTTTGAAGAAACTTATCAAAATGAAAATTTGTGATTTGAGGGACGCAATGGTATAGGAATTTCATAATTTTTGTATGGTTGAATTCATATCAGAATGGGTGTTCGTGTTTTGTAAAATTTGTTGGTTTTCGAGGTGCGGGCCCAATGGTTCGACTTTTGGACCAATTTTTTGATTTTGTTAATTGTTGAGACTTTATGATCCAGAATAGTTTCTTATGCGTTTTATTTCTGCTTTGAAGTTATTTTGGTTAGATTTGAGCCGTCTGAAGGTCTTTTCACCCGATGTAATGACTCGACTAGTCATTTTGAGAGTTAGATCCTCGATCCCCCATTATCTGCTTTCCCCATATGTATTTCTGCTATTGGGACTTGCCTGGAAGATTCGTTTTCAGTTTCGGAGTATTTTGGGACACTTAGTCCGTAAATAAGAGCTTAAGTCTAAGAATTTGGGTTGTAGTCGAAACTATGTAAAGACGGTTCGGGAATGGAATTAAGTCGATTCTGTTAGTTCCGTTGGGTGATTTTGGGCTTAGGGCCGTGTCTGGATTGTGTTTTGGAGGTCCGTAGCTCATTTAGGCTTGAAATGGCGAAAGTCAAATATTTAGAATTTTGGACCGGTAGTAGAATTTTTGATATCGGGGTCAGAATCCGATTTCGGAAGTTGGAGTAGGTGCGTAGAATTATGAAATGTGTGCAATATTTGGGGTCAATTTGACGTGGTTTGGTTGTTTTCGGCATCAGTTGTAAAATTTTTGAAGTTTCAAGTTCTTAAAGTTTGGATTGTAGGATGATTCATGATTTTAGCGTTGTTTGATGTGATTTGAGGCCTCGGCTAAGTTCGTATGGTGTTTTAGGATTGGTTGGTATGTTTGCTTGAGGTCCCGGGGGTTTCAGGTGAGTTTCGGGTGGTTAACGAATCATTTTAGACCATGGAAAGATAGTAGATTTTTGTTGGTATTTTGTTGCTGAAGTTTTGTTCTTCGCGATCACAAAGAGGAGCTCGCGATCGCGAAGGTATGGCCAGTGGGAGCATCGCGTTCAAGTGTAGTTTTATGTGATCACATAGAGTTATTTTGCTTGCAGCAAAGTTGAGCTTCACGATTGTGAAGCTACTTCCGCGATCGCGATTGAGGAATCACTAGGCAGAATTTAAAGTTCAAAAAAGAGGGTTTGCATTCATAACACAAAAAATTGATTGAGAGCTCGGTATAAGGCAAAATTTGGAGATATTTTTAGAGGAATTTATTGGGTAATGATTCCTAACTCCTTTATGATTATATCTCATTAATCTATACTTGATTTGATTAATTTTGGATTTGGGGTTAAAAATTTGAGAAACGTTCCTAGGCCGAATTTTGGGATTTTCATTGAGATTTTGGTATTGTATTTGAATGATGTTTGTGTGGTTAAACTCGTGAGTGAATGAGTGTTCATAAATTGTTACTTTTACCCGATTTCGAGACGTAGGTCCGAGGAGGCTTTTTAGGTGTTTTTCTATTTTCTTGCCTTAGCTTTGATTTCATTAGCTATATTAGTTGCTTGTAGTTATATTTATGTTATGTAATTGATTTGGTTAGATTTGGCCATCCGGAGCTAGATTTTAGTGGAAAGAGAATTAGTACGGATTGATTTGAGCTTGGTTTGAGGTAAGTAGCTTGCCTAAACTTGTGTGGGGGAACTTCCCTTAGGATTTTGGTACTGTTTGATATATAAGCGTCGTGTATGTGAGGTGACAAGTACGTACACGGGATATTTGTTGTGAAACTCTGTCTTCACTAAGTCTTAATCTATTTTTCCTTGTTAAAACTACACTAGTATATGTAATTACCTTGTTTAGATTCGAAAAGCATGTCTACGTGTTTTAACTGTCTATTTGAACTCTGTGCAGCATGTTTAGTGTAAATTACATGTTTTCTATGATGTGAACTTAGTCTAATATGTATATTTCCTTGTTGAAACTATTGTTAATATTGATTAAGTTGCATATTTACTTTGGGACTACGGAACGGTATTTTGGAGATCCCCCTATACTGCATATTTGCTTTGGGACTACAGAACAATATTTCGATAGATCCCCTATCACTGCATATTTTCTTTGGGACTACAGAACGGTATTCCAAGAGATCCCATAGTGGCCGATATGATATGATGGGATGCTCTTAGAGGCTGATGATGTTATGAGACATGTACCTATGCACGACATGACATTCACACGCATATGCATGATACTACAATTATTTCATGATTTACAAAGTTTTCAGATTTACAGGTTGAGTCAATTACTCTATATTTCCTCCATGTCAGTTATGTGCTTATTTATGTACCTTACATACTCAGTACATCATTCGTACTGACGTCCCTTTTTCCTGGGGATGCTGTGTTTCATGGCCGCAGGTCTAGATAGACAGGTCGAGAGCCCTCCAAGTAGGTTATCAGCTCAGCGGAAGATGTTGGTGCACTCCATTTTCTTCGGAGTGGCGTGTTTGGTTAGTATGATTTAGACGGGTATTGTTTGGTATGGCAAGACATTGTCCCGACTTTTATGATATTTATGTACTCTTAGAGGCTTGTAGACATATGTCGTGTACGTGAAAGATTGTACGACCTTGCCGGCCTATGTTTTAAGTTTATAAATGATTATGTTAGCATATTAGGCCCGTATGTCACGTGTATATGATGAAGTAATAAGAAATATACGTTACGTTGGTACTCGGTTGAGTAAGGTACCGGGTACCCATCGCGGCCCATCGGTTTGGGTCATGATAAAAGTGGTATCAGAGCAGTTCTGTCCTACGGAATTTACAAGCCGTGTCTAGTAGAGTCTTGTTTATGAGTGTGTCGTGCACAACACTTATAAGCAGGAGGCTACAGGGAATTTATGATTGTCACTCTTTCTTCTTACTCTAGATCGTATGGTAGAGCTCACTTTTATGAATTCAAATTCCAAAATTCTTTTTATTCGTAATAAGATAATACCTACATCCGGAAAGAAGGTTGGAAAGAGAGATAGTTGTGAAAGAGCCGAGTCAGAGGAATTGGTTTTTTTATGACGCCTACAATAAGTAAATGTGAGGTCTTTAGCAGATCATGGGTGTACTAAAAGGTGTAAGCTCCCTGATAAGAAGCCTTAAGGAAAGAATGCCTATCCACATTTATGGTGAAAGACATCGAGAGATTAAGAAGATAAATACAATTTTCAAAAAGCAAAGGAAGCAGGATGAAGAAGGGTACGAGGCACCCAGTTAATGAAGATTATCTGTATTACAGTTCCGGCAGAAAAAAATAAGCATTGTGAGTTACCCTCAATAATAATAGAGGTACGTATAATTGGCCACACCCATCTCAGTTATACCATATTGGGGGCTAACAGGTGTAGATTAAGAAGAGGACATGATATCACGATCAGGATGGGGTTAGAGTGGCCTAAAATAGTGAATGGATTGTTTACTTTAGTTGACATTTCTGAAGGATATTGCAAATGCACTAATAGATCTCCTCGTGAGACACCTAGATCGTACACCCTAAAATATTAAAGCTAGATATGAGCACTGGAAGTCTTGGAATAAATATTACCTTAGTGTGGCTCCCGCCCCTAGTAAAGAAAGAATGCTAGGCAATTGGAAGAGCCAAGGGATAAAGCAAGGGGATCCAAAAGCAAAAGAATGTTTTGTTCGAGTTTTCAGAGTAAAGCAGTAGACATAGATAATTAGCGGGAGATAAGAAGAGAGTTAATGAAGCATTATGAGTAATATATGATACACAGATGACAATGGTAGGTAAAAAAACGATGACAGTATTACAGAGTTTACAATCAAGTAAAGGAAAAGACAAAAGATGACAGGACTAGAGAGAATTAAAGAATATAGGCCATATAGTCATATCCGTATTTTGAGAAATAAGTTCGCTACTCTGACGCGATTACCAAAAGGAAAAGTTAGACCCTAGAGTAATAGAAATTAATATGAACTAGTGAACAAGATAAACTAAATATGAATTAGGGACTAAGTGATTTGATAATAGTCAACATCGTGAGAATTTCAGATCGTGTTCCGGCAATAATAGGACGGATAACAGAAGAAGATTCATGAGAAATTCAGAGAATGGTCAATCACGAAGACGGTTCCCTAAAGCAAGAAATGTTAGCAAAGTTAAGCTTAAGGGACTGTATGTACCAGTTACATTAAGTGTCACCCTTGCGAGTAGGGGAATTTGTCATCCTTGGTATAGAAGGATTGCCGCAAGGTGAGTAAGGATCATTGATGTTGAGAAACGACGCCAAAGATGAAGAGGTAAAACATCTATAGGTAGATCCTCATGGCTTCAGCTCTTAGTACACCCTAAAGAAGGGAATATGGAGTGATGTGGCATTAAGTCAGAATTAAGTGGTTCTAGTGACTATGTAATGGTAAAGGAAGAATGCAATAAATGAAAGAGGAATGAGATGGAACATATCCAAATCTTATATATACGCTACGATTCAAGAATATTGTGCAAGCACAACATCAAAGAGAGGGAGTAAAGGTTCCTGCCCAAGCTGTTATTAATAAATAAGGAGCCAGTGCGAGATGTAAGTTAAGACAAAGGAAATAGCCTAAAAAGATTACGAGGAATATTGATATGAGAATGGGCCAACGAGTAGTTAGTAATTGGTCAGGAAGATCCCAGTTATGGCTAAACAGGAGGTTACAAACGAGTCATCAGATCGTGTAAGATAAACATAGTAGAACCCAACATGAAGAATTCAGCCTCGTAGAATATCATTATAATACTTGAGATACATTCAAACAAGAGTCGGGGTAGATAAAGGTACCGTATGAGTGTTACCGGGGTAAAAGAAAGTGCCATTGGGAAGACAGTCAAAGTATCAGTTCAGAAATAACCATACAAGCACAAGGGCATGGAGATAAGTAACTACAGATAAGTATAGGCAATGAAGGACATCAGAAGGTCTGTTCAGTATACGATGTAATAGGCTCATAACTTTACAAGAGTCATAGGGTCTTCCCTAAGTACTACGACGAAAGACTAGCTGAGGAAATAAGGAAGAAGACTTCAACCTAGGCACAACAACCTAAAGAGGGAATGGTCATGTAACAACAATCTCGCAACAACATTGTAAGCGCTCCAAAGGAAAGTTGCACCTACCGTGGCTAATGAATGGGAAGTAAAAATTAAAAGTAATATTCGAGATCATATGAGTTGTATGAAAACTCTAGAAAGTGTGGGTACTAAGATAAGCCAAGTATGAACGCAACAAGGGGGCAGAAAGACCAGGAAAAGTAATAGCTTACGTTGAAAGAAAACTAAGATGGAGCGGAAGAATTATTCGATCAATGATCCATAGTTAGTACATTATGGATACACTTAAGATTTTGGAGCATTATCCAGGCAACATATTTTTTGACAATCATACAGCCACAGAAGGCTCCGGTATAAGTAAAAGAAAGAATTGAGCCCAGGGCATAGACAAAAGATTGAATTGTTTGAAGATTGTATCATGGATATTCCATAACGCCCATGAAAGGCTAAGGTAATAACTGATACCATGAGCCACAGATTGGAAGATAGCTTAATTCTACGTAAAGGCTGATCAGAAGGAAGAGGAAACTAAAGAATTACATCACCCAAGTAAATCAGAAGTCTGATTAATGGACCTAGAAAGATTATAGAAGTTGTGCTTGAGAACATGACAGAATCACTCTTAATATCAGATGTTTAAGAGAAATAACACAACAACCATAGTCTATAATGGCTCTACAAGGAAGCCAGTTAGAAGAAGTACCCGCCTCATAAGAAGTCAGTACGAAGCTCCCATCAGATTATGTATGTACTAGAGGGCGAGTACTATAATAGAGCTTCAAGTTATGGATGTGAATTACACCTAGGTGGAAGGGAGGTCAGGAAAGAGATAGAAGATACGATGCAAGATTTTAAGGTATGTAAGCTAAAGGTGAACAACGTACGAGATGCCTAAAGGTAGAAGATCGTGAATAGTCCATACTTCGGATAGAAGGCTATAAGCACGGGGATCCATTAACCAGGAATGATAACGACATCGTCAACGACATGTCTTCCAACCTATGATTTCTAAGTACTGAGAGATATATTTAAGAGAGTAGAGAAGAGTTGGAGACGAGGTGATGTATCGCTTGACGTTCCAGAATAACATAAGGAAATCTATGGTGCAAGCAAGTTGAAGGAAAGTTGCGAGTATTATAAATGGATATTTATAGGTTTCAAGCTAAAGTATGGTAGAGCAACAAAGTTTTAAGAAAACATGAGTAAGGATGAGGAAAGACAAGTGAAAAGGTGACGAGAATGGATAAGTCCTCAGGATTAAGTCCATGAAAACAAGAGAGATAATGGTTTCTCTAAGTTATTGAAAGTTCAGTATAGTCTGAATGAACTCAAAGGAATCTAAGATTAATAGCATTTAGAAAGAATGAAATGCTGACCTAGTAATAAAATAAGGGTATAATTATGACAGATAAATGGTGACGTTTGAGCCTTCATTAGAATAATGATTTGAAAAAACAAAGAAAATAGAAGAAGAAAAGGAGAAAAGATTTTGATGGCGGCACGAAATTAGGATACCCCCATAAGGTGAATCACATTGAGACACTATGAAATATGATTATGGAAATCACTTCAAATATTCCTCAAAGTATTACGTAAGAAGTTTCAAGTATTCAAGTAGAGGATTGTCACACCTCCTTTTTACGCACCCGAGGGGCGCAGGGGGGGAGTTTTTTCCAATTAAAGGACAATCGAAACGGGATTGGTTTAATTATTTCAGAGTCGCCACTTGGGAGGTTTTGGGTGTCCCAAGTCACCAATTTTAATCCCGAATCGAGGAAATGAATGACTCCATATTACAGTCTGCGTACCAGAAATCCGGATAAGGAATTCTGTTAACCCGGGAGAAGGTGTTAGGCATTCCCGAGTTCCGTGGTTCTAGCACGGTCGCTCAACTGTTATATTTGGCTTATTTATCTGATTTTAAATACAATATGAACTTATGTGCAAATTTTATCTTTCAACCGCTTTTATCATTTACTGTTATTTTTAAGAATTACAACGTTGTGAAAATGTATCTCGAACCGCGTTACAATCAATGTACCCGTGGTCGTCGACACACTTTGACTCTGTTGAGATTTGGATTTGGGTCACATCAATGTGCACCCGAGTTTAAGGAAATTAAATTATTAAAGGCGAGCCTAAAGCGACTAGCGTATTTATTTTTGGGTAAGACCGAGGAATTTTACTAAACGGTCCATCCCGAAGTCCAAATAATTTTTAAAGCAAATATTTACTGAGGGCCCCACAATTTGTATTTTATTTGGCGAGGCTCATCTCATTCTTATTTTTTAAAATGAATTTGCAACGTCATGGACACGCATCTCGAACCACGTCACAATCAATGTACCCGTGATTAGAAACACATTTCGACTCCGTTGAGAATTGGATTTGGGTCACATAAATTTGCACCCGAGTTTAAGAAGGTAAAATTTATTAAGGCGCGTCCTAAAGAGTCTAACGTATTGTTATTTTAGGAGGGTTGTGAGATTTGCTAAACAACCCGTCCTGGAAACTAAATTCTTCAATAATATACATTTATCAAGGGCCCCGCATCTGCGCGTTTTGTTTATTTTCATCGAGGCTCATCTCGTTCTTATTTTAAAAGGATAACCTATAGCGACTACGTTTCTTGTCGTGTTTGTCTCTATCAATTGAAAACGGTAGATAGTCCTAATTAATTACATGCTTGCAAGTTGTTTGTAACGGAATTCGGAAATGCTTTAAAAAATCAGGACCGAAGCTGTGTGCACAGTCAGTTGAATAAATAATCACGGGCCCAAATCCAACCCATGTGTGATGGGCCAAACCTGGGCCACTGCTTGCTCGAAGCAGGCCTGCTTGGCCTGTTTCGACCCGAATTCGACCTTCATGGGTTTGATATTGCAAGTTTTATGTTCTTTGTCTTTACAGGTGATTTACTAGTTATGTGAGACCATTAATCAGAAAAGGAAGAGCTCAACCCGTGATGTACAGTTTTCATGCTTGGCATACGTTACAACATATACTGCAAAGTAAACTAAATCTGAGATGCAACCTAATTCATTGAGAACACATTTATCTAACAGCATACATATACAGCTATCATTTGATCCCCTACATTGACATCAACTAGACTTGTAAGCTACCTTCAGTATCCCAAAATGTGAGCTATTAGACACTACATGACACTCAACACAACAGTACATTTATATAAACAACATCTGCAGATCTTCTCTTTTACATTCATTGCTCAAACTTTCGAATTACATTGGTAGTGTAATTGTGTACCTGGTATAGAGGACAAAGAAGAAAGGAGTGATCAGCTGGGCAGTATGAAGTAAACACAGCAACAGCAGATACACAGCAACAGCACAGCAACAAACCAAACCAAATGTTTTCCACAACCCTCAGACGACCAACAATATTTCCCAGAACAAAAGAACTAGCAGATAGTCGAGTACCAACCCAGCAATCCCAGGAAAGAGTAAGGAAATAGCAGCAATAACTGGGGGTTCAATGCAGTAAAACCACCAGTTCAACAACCACAAACAACTCAGTCAATGCAAGTAACAGAACTTGGCCAAGACAGCTTGACCAATATGCACTCTTATACAACTTTCAAGCAGTGTTTGGTTACGATGTTTATTGGAAACTAACTTATGTTTTTCAGTTTTCTTTGAACTCACTAGACCTCTCTTTAGACTAAAAATTTTCCAGCCTTTTGTTTTCTCCTCCCTGAAAGCTAAAAGTCCAGCCTAAGACCCCTAAACTTCAGCCCCTGTTTTAGTTATCAAATGGCCTATTTATAGGCCAAATGCACCAGTACAGCTAAGCTGCCCTCCTGCCAATTGGCAGAATGCCCATACCCTTTAAGCCCATCCTAAGCATGCTTGGTGTCAGCTCCCTTTATTCCCCACGCCTGGTTTTTGTTTAATCCAGAATTATGGGCTCATTTGTTTATTCATTTTGAGCCCCCATACCCTCGTGTCTTGTTCCCCATTGGTATTAGTTTAATCCTAAGTTAGTACCCTACTTGTCAGCTCACTTAAACTAATTACTTCTGTTCTTCTTAACACCCCAGATTACCCCTGTTAACCTTGATTATTACTGCCCCTGCCTATTGCAGCCTCAGGACTTTTTTGAACTTCTGAAAGTTCCATTTCAAAACTGCCCTAGCCTGGTTCTTTTAATTGCTTACAATGCAGTTACAAACTAACATTCATAGATAATGCCCAACATTCAAATCACAATACAGGTTCATTCAGTCAAGTGAGGCTGTACATATTAGAATATTTTGAACATTCAGTCGTTGGAAGTTAATCGACGACATTTATCAAGTCGACTATATTAATTATAACAGGTAACAATCAGTCGCTCATATAAACAAGCACATTCAGGGACCTAAAGGGCTTCTGACACTTTGGTCAATCATTGGGAACCTATATATAAGTTATTCATGCGACGACTATCCTAATCGTACATGCTTATCATAGGATACATTCAAATCCACACAGAAAACAATCGACCAAATAAAAGGTCTTTGACAGAGATGGAAGAAATCAGAAAAATAACCAAAGAACAAACAAACACCACGAAACATGCTGACAACTTAATTAGAACTAAACAAAGGGAAAGGAAAACTTACCGAAAAATGTTTAAACCAAACTGACCCAAATCTGACTCAATTTTGACCATTTGAGGCCGAACAAATTTTAACCAGGGTGTTCTCACATGAGAACACCTTGGTTAAGATCCATTAAACCTCAAACCCTTGTTAAGGCCGGCTGGATTCCAAGGCTATCCGTGTTCTAGGTTTTGGATTTTCAGATCTGGTTTTTTAGGAGTTGTGGGTAGATTCGGACCAAACCAAGCTTGGTTTGGTCACGAGGAAGGTTAGGGGAGTGTCTGCTACAAAGATGGTGAGGTTTGGTGTAGATCGAGTTTTGTCTCGAATCTTCAAATCTAGATTCGAGACGATAGGAGATGATTCGAGGTTCGTGGTTAGTGGATTCGTGTTCAGGGGAGTGAGGGGGGCTTAGGGTGTTCAGGGGGTGGTCACCGGCGTTCGTGCCGCCGGCTTTAATGGCGAAGGAGACTAGGGCGGCTGCTAGGGTTTGGGGGTTTCAGGGTTCGAGGAAGGAGACGAGTGAGGGGTGGGGTTCGGATAGGGGGCGTGGGGTGTAAGGGAAGGTTTATATATGGTGAGGTTGATCGGATCTGAGCCGTTAGATCAGATGATCTCAACGGCTTAGATCTGATGTTGAGAAATGGGACGGGGTCGTTTGATAGTTAAACGGGGTCGTTTGGTTTAAGTGAGGGGTCGGATCGGATTGGTTATTGGGTCGGGTTTGAACACGGGTTGCTGAAAATGATCCTGGACCGTTGGATTGGATTGATTGGAACGGCTGAGATGGATTGGCCTGAAACGGTGTCGTTTCAGGAGGTGTCTGGGCAGGCCTGGTCTGGACCGGGTCAGATCGTTGGTTTGGGCCTGTTTTTGTCTTATTTTTTCTGGGCCCAAATTGATTTCAACTTTCTTTTGTTTTCCAACTTAAAGAAAAATAAAAATAAAAAATAACTAAATAAATAAAAAAAATGAAATTAAAACAAATAACATTATGGCATTTCAACATAATTATCATACCAAGTAAGTTAAATCACAACCTAGGCCGGACGATGCACATATATTTATTTATTTTTTATTTATTATTATTTTTTGAAATTTCTTTTAACGCCATATATATTTTTTGTATTTTTGTTTGATAATGACTAGATGCAAAAATAGACAGACTCACAAACGACTAACAACACATGTCACGGAAAGATCGAAAAATTGTACAGCGAAGCCTTTTGCCACTGTTTTTCTTTTGGAGCAATTGTCCGTGAAGCAAAAATCACGTGCTTACAGCTGCCCCTCTTTGCACGAAGACACGAAGGGTTTTCGCGCAAAGATAAAGCGAGCGATTTTTGCCCGTCCGAATACTCCGTGTGAAGCATTTTTTGAAAAAGATTTGACCGAACCTTTGCTTCAGAGGTTTCCTACATATCCTGGGCTGAACAAGAATCAGGTCAATGTAGTTCGGGAAATTTTGGTAGCTGGGACTACCATGTGACTGTATTGCTTGCTGTTGTTGTGCGCTGTTGTATGCTGCTGTAGGATGCTACTGCTCAACCGATCTCCCTGTTACATTGCTCTAAAAGGAAAAACAAGAAGCTAAGCTAAACTGAGGATCCTGAAATCTCATCCATCTTCGACTTGTTCTTGTTGCCTTGCTTTCTTGTCGGCCATCGCTTTCCTCTGATGCCTTTATCTTGTGACTTTGGGAGATGATGTTGGTCCTTTGCTGACGTTTGAATGCCAGTTTTCATCACTTTGCTTGACCCGCTGGGGATACGACTTTCTTCTTTAAATCTTTCAATGGTTTCTTCAGTGGTATGGATTTTCATCAGAATTGTTACGTTGGGCATGCCACAGCGTTCTCAAACTGCTTCTTTTGAGACGCGTTCCTCTTTCCTTTCGAACTGCGCGCTTGCCTCTGCAGTTGTCTGCTTCTTGGTGCTGGGGATCCCATTGTTTCCCGTTTGGGGATCTCTGTTGTACCCTTCCGTGACTGATCCCAAAATCTAGAACTTAAATGTATTCCCGCATTATACTGGTGGGCGACCTAGAACTTAAAAGTATTCCCGCATTATACTGGTGGGCGACCTAGAACTTAAAAGTATTCCCGCATTATACTGGTGGGCGACCTAGAACTTAAAAGTATTCCCGCATTATACTGGTGGGCGACCTAGAACTCAAATGTATTCCCGCATTATACTGGTGGGCGACCTAGAACTTAAAAGTATTCCCGCATTATACTGGTGGGCGACCTAGAACTTAAAAGTATTCCCGCATTATACTGGTGGGCGACCTAGAACTTAAATGTATTCCCGCATTATACTGGTGGGCGACCTAGAACTTAAAAGTATTCCCGCATTATACTGGTGGGCGACCTAGAACTTAAATGTATTCCCGCATTATACTGGTGGGCGACCTAGAACTTAAAAGTATTCCCGCATTATACTGGTGGGTGACCTAGAACTTAAAAGTATTCCCGCATTATACTGGTGGGCGACCTAGAACTTAAATGCATTCCCGCATTATACTGGTGGGCGACCTAGAACTTAAATGTATTCCCGCATTATACTGGTGGGCGACCTAGAACTTAAAAGTATTCCCGCATTATACTGGTGGGCGACCTAGAACTTAAAAGTATTCCCGCATTATACTGGTGGGCGACCTAGAACTTAAAAGTATTCCCGCATTATACTGGTGGGCGACCTAGAACTTAAATGTATTCCCGCATTATACTGGTGGGCAACCTAGAACTTAAAAGTATTCCCGCATTATACTGGTGGGCGACCTAGAACTTAAATGTATTCCCGCATTATACTGGTGGGCGACCTAGAACTTAAAAGTATTCCCGCATTATACTGGTGGGCGACCTAGAACTTAAAAGTATTCCCGCATTATACTGGTGGGCGACCTAGAACTTAAATGTATTCCCGCATTATACTGGTGGGCGACCTAGAACTTAAAAGTATTCCCGCATTATACTGGTGGGCGACCTAGAACTTAAAAGTATTCCCGCATTATACTGGTGGGCGACCTAGAACTTAAATGTATTCCCGCATTATACTGGTGGGCGACCTAGAACTTAAAAGTATTCCCGCATTATACTGGTGGGCGACCTAGAACTTAAATGTATTCCCGCATTATACTGGTGGGCGACCTAGAACTTAAAAGTATTCCCGCATTATACTGGTGGGCGACCTAGAACTTAAAAGTATTCCCGCATTATACTGGTGGGCGACCTAGAACTTAAATGTATTCCCGCATTATACTGGTGGGCGACCTAGAACTTAAAAGTATTCCCGCATTATACTGGTGGGCGACCTAGAACTTAAATGTATTCCCGCATTATACTGGTGGGCGACCTAGAACTTAAAAGTATTCCCGCATTATACTGGTGGGCGACCTAGAACTTAAATGCATTCCCGCATTATACTGGTGGGCGACCTAGAACTTAAATGTATTCCCGCATTATACTGGTGGGCGACCTAGAACTTAAAAGTATTCCCGCATTATACTGGTGGGCGACCTAGAACTTAAAAGTATTCCCGCATTATACTGGTGGGCGACCTAGAACTTAAATGTATTCCCGCATTATACTGGTGGGCGACCTAGAACTTAAAAGTATTCCCGCATTATACTGGTGGGCGACCTAGAACTTAAATGTATTCCCGCATTATACTGGTGGGCGACCTAGAACTTAAAAGTATTGAAATTGTTTCCCCGTTCTTCCGAGAAAATTTTCGACAATCGGCAGAAAATTTTCTGCCCCGGTTTTTGGTGACTTCCATGGCGGTGCATCTTGCAGCCATCATCAATCCTTTGTCTTCCTGCAGCAGACAAAAGGATTTAATCAGTTTTAATCGTGGTGGTAGAGGGTGCCTCTCTGGCGAGCAATTTTTCTCTCTTCCCCTTTTCTTGCTCTTTGTCCCCATAATTGGTTGGCAGGCAAAGTTGCCTGTTGGGGGTCTCTAGCCTGCTGGGGATTGGTTTTCAATTTATCCCCTTTTCTGCTTTCTTTTAAAACACATGATGTGGGAGTCTGCTTCTAACTCCCGAAACCACTCCCTTTGGAGCTTACTTCTTCCAACATTTCCGAGCACAATCCCTGCATCGCCTGGGGCCGGCCTTTTAAGACTGTCTGTATCATCCTGCATTGGATGAATTCTCCTTTGGTTTCTGGTAGTAAGCTTTGAAAAATCCTTTCGAGACACATTTTAGGAAAAGAAATAACGACATGGAAAAAAGAAAAGCTTTCTGAACCAATATTTTGTGGGAGGAGACAATCCAAAGAACTTATCTGGAGGACATGACTGGTCCCCGTGATCATGACATGCACCATAGATTCCCGACCCATTCTATTTGTGTCAATCGATTTGCCGGATGGTCTGACTTGCTGGGGATGATAAATGACTGTCCGTGCTGTTGCAAATGTGGTAGCTTTTGTTGACTTGTCTTGTCGCCTCATAGTGCCCTTCGAGGGGTTTTCACTAATGAGACTCTCTCTTTTCTCTCATCTCCCGGCGCCTTATGGTGCCTATGAAGGTTTTCACCAATAAGACTCTCTCATTTCATATCCCTCATCTTACATCGCCTCTCGGTGCCTGTGAAGGTTTTCACCGATAAGACTCTCTCATTTTATTTCTTTCGAGGATCCGGGGTGTTGTTGGTGCGACCCTCTCTTCCGGGGATTCTTTTGACTATCAACTCATTCCCAGTCTTACAATCCTTTTCTTTGCTGGGGATCGGTGTATTATTCTCGGCCTTATTTGCCAGATTTTGCATTTCTCGAACATTGATCGGGAGGTCTTTTGGATGTCGATGTTGGTTTTGGTGTGGGATTGAAGAAGGGCTATAAAAATGAAAATAACTTGAAGGGTGATGTGCTACAACTTTTGGAATCAAACCTTTGTTGGAACTTAAAACATAACTTCTGCCCCAGTTTTCTTGCTTGGGGAATTATTATTTTTTTTTTTTTTTTTTACTCTTATGTTGTGCTACGTGCGTTACGCACGCTGTGTCTATTATACACACTATGTACATTATGCATCCTATACTTATTATGATGCATACTGTGTACATTATGCATCCTATATTTATTATGATGCATACTATGTACATTATGCATCCTATATTTATTACGATGCATACTATGTACATTATGCATCCTATATTTATTACGATGCATACTATGACCGAGCCGTGAGGCGCCTACGTATCCTCTTCGAGGAATCAGGTCAAACGTAGTTCCCACCGGTTTTGTATTCCTTTATGATTTCATCTTCTTTTTTTTTTCTTTTTTCTTTTTTTTTTTCATTTATCTTTCTCTTTTCTTTCTCTCTTTTTCCATGTCTTTTCCATTAGTGATTCCAAAAGAGGGGTATGAAAGAATTTCTCAGGCTCAAAAGGGGGAAACAAAGGTTAAAAGTGTTTGGATAGAAGAAAGAATTGCCTCCGTCATCTCATTATTCAACAAATGCCAAATACAAACAAATAAACCAAAAATTGCCATAATTAAAGAAATTACGCATAATATCTCTTGACTGCATCTGAATTGATAGCCATGTCGACACATCTACCTTCGACATCTGTCAAACACAAAGCACCGTTGGACAATACTCTGGTCACGATATGAGGCCCTTGCCAATTTGGGGCGAATTTGCCTTTTGCCTCGACCTGATGTGGGAGGATCTTCTTTAATACCAACTGCCCTACTTCAAACTTCCTGGGTCGCACCTTCTTATTATACACTCTTGCCATTCTCTTCTGATACAGTTGACCATGGTACACTGCTGCCAATCTTTTCTCATCTATCAGGCTCAACTGCTCTAATCGAGCTTTGACCCATTCATCATCACCAATCCCGGCTTCAGCGACAATTCGGAGGGATGGAATTTCGACCTCCGCTGGTATCACGGCCTCAGTCCCATATACCAACAAATAAGGAGTTGTGCCTATGGAAGTCCGGACGGTAGTGCGGTACCCCAACAAAGCAAAGGGTAATTTCTCGTGCCATTGTCTGGACCCTTCCACCATTTTTCGTAGTATCTTCTTGATATTCTTATTGGCTGCTTCGACTGCTCCATTCGCCTTGGGACGATATGGGGTGGAATTGCGGTGTGTAATCTTGAATTGTTGGCACACCTCTCTCATCAGGCTGCTATTAAGATTCGCACCGTTATCCGTAATGATCACTTTTGGGATCCCAAATCTGCAGATGATATGGGAGTGAACAAAGTCCACCACCGCCTTCTTGGTTACCGATTTGAAGGTTTTAGCCTCAACCCATTTGGTGAAGTAATCAATGGTCACTAGAATGAATCTATGACCGTTGGACGCTGCTGGCTCGATGGGCCCAATGACATCCATGCCCCATGCTACAAACGGCCAAGGTGCTGACATCGTATGTAACTCTGTTGGCGGAGAATGAATCAAATCTTCGTGTATCTGGCACTGATGGCATTTCCTCACAAAAGTGATACAGTCGCGTTCCATGGTGAGCCAATAACACCCTGTTCGAAGGATCTTTCTCGCCAATACATATCCGCTCATGTGTGGCCCACAAACTCCGGCATGTACTTCCGCCATAACCGTCGTTGCCTGCCCGGCATCTATGCATCTCAACAATCCCAAATCCGGGGTTCTTTTGTACAATACCCCTCCACTGAGGAAGAAACCATTCGACAACCGCCGAAGGGCTCTTTTTTGGTCTCCAGAGGCATGTTCTGGATATATCCCCATCCTGAGGTATTCTTTGATATCATGAAACCAGGGTTCGCCATCTGCTTCTTCTTCTATGGTATTGCAGTAGGCGTGCTGATCACGGATTTGGATATGCAGGGGATCAACATACATTTTGTCAGGGTGGTGCAGCATTGATGCTAAGGTGGCTAAGGCATCTGCAACCTCATTGTGAACTCTCGGGATGTGTTTGAACTTCACCGATCGAAATTGCTTGCTCAGATCGTGCAAGCATTGTCGGTATGGTATGAGCTTTAGATCTCGTGTTTCCCATTCACCCTGAATTTGATGTACCAAGAGGTCCGAGTCTCCCAAGACCAAGACGTCTTGGACATCCATGTCAGCAGCCAAGCGCAGACCCAGAATGCAAGCCTCATATTCGGCCATATTGTTAGTGCAGTAGAAACGCAGTTGGGCCGTAACAGGATAATGCCGTCCTGTTTCAGAAATGAGTACTGCCCCTATTCCAACCCCTTTTGCGTTTGCCGCTCCATCAAAGAAAAGCTTCCAACCTGGTTCCTCGGGTAATTCCAACTCATTTGTATGCATCACCTCTTCGTCAGGAAAATACGTTCTTAAGGGCTCATATTTTTCATCAACGGGATTCTCTGCCAAATGGTCTGCCAGCGCCTGGGCTTTCATGGCCGTCCTCGTCACATAGATGATATCAAACTCTGTGAGCAGAATTTGCCATTTTGCCAACCTCCCCGTGGGCATAGGTTTCTGAAAGATATACTTCAATGGGTCCAAACGGGATATGAGATAAGTAGTATATGAAGACAGGTAGTGTTTCAACTTCTGAGCTACCCAAGTTAGGGCGCAACATGTTTTCTCGAGTTGAGTGTACTTGACCTCATGCACTGTGAATTTCTTGCTAAGATAGTAGATGGCCTGCTCCTTCCTCCCTGTGTCATCATGTTGCCCCAGTACACAACCAAATGAATTTTCCAAGACCGTCAGGTAAAGGATTAGGGGTTTCCCGGGCTTAGGCGGGACCAACACGGGTGGATTAGACAGATACCCTTTGATTTGGTCGAAAGCCTCTTGACACTCTGTCGTCCAACCTTCTGCAGCATCCTTTCTCAGTAGCCGAAATATGGGCTCACAAGTTGCTGTGAGTTGAGCGATGAACCTGCTGATGTAATTGAGTCTACCCAGCAAACTCATTACCTCTGTTTTGTTCCTTGGCGGTGGCAAGTCTCGGATGGATTCAATTTTGGATGGGTCTAACTCAATCCCCCGTCGACTGACGATGAATCCTAGCAACTTTCCTGATGGAACCCCGAATGCGCATTTGGCCGGGTTAAGCTTGATATCATACCTCCGGAGTCTTTGGAAAAATCTCCTTAGGTCTGCCACATGGTCCTCCTGACGCCAAGATTTGATGATCACATCATCGACGTACACCTCTATTTCTTTGTGTATCATGTCATGAAACACAACAGTCATTGCTCGCATGTACGTTGCCCCAGCGTTCTTTAAACCGAACGGCATTACCCGATAGCAGTAGGTTCCCCATGGAGTAATAAACGCTGTCTTCTCAGCATCCTCTTCGTCCATTAGGATCTGATGATAACCCGCATAGCAATCCACAAAGGATCCGATCTCGCGCCCAGCGCAATTATCGATCAGGATATGAATGTTGGGTAACGGGAAATTGTCCTTGGGACTTGCTTTGTTAAGGTTGCGGTAGTCGACGCACACCCTAATTTTTCCATCCTTCTTTGGGACTGGTACCACATTGGCCAACCACTCGGGATATCGAGTGACCCGAATGACCTTCGATTGCAACTGCTTAATCACTTCTTCTTTGATCTTCACACTCATTTCTGTTTTAAATTTCCTTAGTTTTTGCTTGACCGGAGGGTATGCCGGGTCAGTGGGCAATTTGTGAACCACTAAATTGGTGCTCAATCCAGGCATATCATCATATGACCATGCAAAAACATCTTTGAATTCCCTGAGAGTTTTGATCAATTCTGCTTTGACATTCGGCTCAATGTGGATGCTAATTTTGGTCTCTTGGATGTTATCAGCGTCTCCTAGGTTCACAGCCTCAGTGTCATTTAGGTTAGGCTTGGGTTTCTCTTCAAATTGGCACAGTTCTCGGTTTATTTCTTCGAAGGCCTCCCCTTCGTCACCTTCGGGTTCATTATCACAAACGACCTCTTGCATCATTGAGTCAGATTCAGATTGATTTATTAGACTAGGTCGAGGATCCGCTGTGCATGCCATGTCGTTAGGACCAGTAAAAAGAGAACTGTTCAGAAAGAAAAAGAACAAAACCAGAGATTAAAATGGGACAAAAGAAAAGAACTTTATTAAATTTGCAGGACAAAAGGGTTCACACTTTTACAAAACGAAAGTAAAATTGGGATTACACCCTTGGATAATCCGATCAAACAAACAAACAAACAAAACATTAATCAAAGCCTACTACCAAGACTCCCCTCGGACAGGAAGAGGAGTAACCGTCCAATTGTTGGTCTTGGCCTCAGGCCCCACAAATTGTATCTCTGCCCTGCTGGAACCCTCTCCAGCTTCCACCATACTGACATCCGCGAATAGTCTCTCAAAACTCCGATTCAGGTCTTCATTTATGCCGATCAAAGGTCCTTGAATCTTTGGGATCGCTGACCCCTTGGCACTAGCTTTAACAAAAGACCTTGAGAGGCGTGGCACTGGTTTAGGCAGAAACCAGACCCTCTTCTTCATTTTTCGCGCTTGCTTCCTGTCTGCTGCGGTTGGTTTGAACCCCAACCCGAAAGTTTCCAGATTCTTAGGAAGGGAGACAGGTTGGACTATCCCTTGAAGTTCAACTCCCAGGCCTTTTCCCAGTACAAACCCATTACCCAGCATTTCTGATACCATCATTACTGTTGCGGCAGTCACCCTAGGGTGCGGGATGATTTCTCCTTCAGAAATTTTGTTGGCCGACCCTGTATCGAGAATCTGGTAGACCCAGGGACCCTTGTCATCAGTGGTCTCTATGAAAGGCACAATGGTTCCGCCCATGGTGCATGTTGTATCCTCGCCGTGCAACACGACCTCTTGTCTTTCCCACTCGAACTTCACTGTCTGATGTAGGGTGGAAGGCACCGCTTTAGCTGCGTGAATCCAGGGTCGTCCTAACAGCAAGTTGTAAGATACCGTGGCGTCCAATACCTGGAATTCCATGGTAAACAGGACCGGGCCAATGGTTAGTTCGAGTACAACATCCCCCACAGTGGCTGTTCCGTTTCCGTCAAACCCTCGGACACAGATGCTATTCTCCCGTATTCTTCCACGGTCAACCTTTAACTGGTCCAGGGTGGATAATGGACAAATATTGGCGCTTGAGCCGTTATCCACCAATACTCGGGTTACCACCGAGTCTTCACATTTGACAGCTAGGTATAGAGCCTTGTTGTGCTCTGTACCTTCCACCGGCAGGTCATCATCTGAGAATGTCACTCTGTTCACCTCGAAAATCTTGCTAGCAATGGCTTCCAGGTGGTTTACAGAAATCTCACTGGGTACATGGGCCTCGTTCAATATCTTTAACAGGGCTCGGCGATGTTCCTCGGAATGGAGGAGTAATGACAATAGTGAGATCTGGGCAGGTGTTTTTCTCAGCTGCTCAACCACAGAATAGTCTTGCACTTTCATCTTCCTCAGGAAGTCTTCAGCCTCTTCTTCTGACACTGGCTTCTTGGTTGCCACTGGGTTGGTTTTCCTTAACTCCATCGGAGCAAAACATCGACCTGATCGAGTTAGCCCTTGCGCTTCACAACTGACTTCTTCCACCTGTTTTCCTTGGTACGTTACCACTGCTTTTTCATATTTCCAGGGGACAGCCCTGCTGTCAAGCATTGGCAGTTGGACCACCGGCTTTATGGTTACCCGTTCTCTACATACCCCTTTCAACACGACCGCCGGTGTGGGCAGGATCCCTGGTATTACAAACTTGCTTGGCTCGGGTTTGCTTGCTATGACGGACGGGTTCTTCCCCCATAATACTACCGGCTTGACACCTTCTCCCTGCGACTGTACACTTGTTCCTCCCCTGGTTGAAACTTCTTTTGGGGCGGCTTGGATCATCATCACTGTTTGCGAGGGTTTTCTTAATTCACCTCCCTCACACACCAACTCAATCATGTGAGCTTCGTGGTGCGCTGGCAGCGGATTTTGGTTGATGTTAGGAGCCTCCGGTGTCTGGACCTCGATCTTATTGGTGTCAATAAGATCCTGTATGGCATGCCTTAACTTCCAACACTTCTCGGTATCGTGCCCAAGCATCCCTGAACAGTATTCACAACTGATTGAACGATCCAAATTCTGAGGCGGGGGATTTGGTTCCCGAGTATGGACGGGACTAACCAAACCTAATTGCCGCAGCTTGTGGAACACAGCGGTGTAGGTTTCTCCCAGTTCGGTGAAGGTTCTTTGTTTCCGCAACCTATCATTTCTAGCATCTGGATTTCCCCGGAAACCTGCCCCCGAAGGATTTCTATATGCCCTTGGTGGAGGGTAAGTGTTTTGTGGTGGTGCATATATGTTCTGGGGAGCCGGTGCGCGCCATTGTGGGCGAACCGGAGGCTGAGTGTATACCTGGGCTTGGTGTACGGAACAATGTGGTTCTCGAGGTGGATAGAAATTTTGTGGTGGGTTGTATGGGTAGTTTGACCTGTGAGGACTGGGTTGGTTGTAGTGCGGCCTGCCAGCCCTGGACCAACTGCCTGCCTCGATCGTGGCAACCTCTTCTTTCTTTCTTCTTAGCGCACCTCCCGTGCCGCTTTGAATAGCCTGGGTTGTGGCCTTAAGTGCCGAATAGTTTAAGATCTTGTCCGACCTCAAACCTTCTTCTATCATGACCCCTATTTTGACCACCTCGTTGAAAGATTTTCCAACCGTTGTCACCAAGTGACCAAAGTAGGTTGGATCCAATGTCTGCAAAAAGTAGTCTACCATCTCTCCCTCTCTCATGGGAGGATCGACCCTAGCTGCTTGTTCTCTCCAGCGGAACCCGAACTCGCGAAAACTTTCCCCGGGTTTCTTCCCAGTTCTCAATAACGTGAGACGGTCAGGGACTATCTCTAGATTGTACTGGAAATGACCTGCAAAAGCCTGTGCCAGATCATCCCACGTGTACCACCTGCTGAAATCCTGCCTGGTATACCATTCCAGTGCAGATCCGCTCAGACTTTGGCCGAAGTAAGCTATCAAAAGCTCATCCTTGCCTCCTGCCCCTCTCATTTTGCTACAGAATCCCCGCAAATGTGCCATGGGATCACCGTGCCCTTCATATAAATCAAACTTGGGCATCTTGAACCCTGCCGGGAGTTGGACATCTGGGAAAGGGCACAGATCTTTGTATGCCACGCTGACTTGGTTGCCCAGCCCGTGTAAGTTCCTGAAGGATTGCTCCAGGCTTTTGAACTTTCTCAACACTTCATCCTGTTCAGGGGCCTTAACCGGCTTCTCAACCTCTGCCGGAACTTCCAAATGGGGATTGTAAGCCTGCGGTTCGGGTGCATGGAATGTAGGCTCAGGGGGATAGTATTGTGTATCGTGAGCCTGAAACAATGGCTCACTGGTCGTTCGCTGCAAAGGGGCTGATGCAGGTCCCACAAAAATGGGAATATTGGGTGTTGGGAGAGGTTGATGGGGTGGTGGAGCTTGGGAATCATGAGGGCTTCTTTCTTGATGATAGAGGGGATTTGGGCGGCTTGTGGAAGGGCCAGAGTGAGGGTACTCCGGTACGTGTCCCAGTGTCTCAGGGCTCTTTTGCGTTTTGGCCAGGGCTAGCTGCATTGCATGCATCTCCAGTCCCATCCTCTCAATCTTTTCCATTGCTTCTTTTAGCAACTGGCTCATCGGCCTTTCTTCCTCATTACTATTCTCAGAAGTGGTCATGCTTGTTGCTACCGGTCCTTTGGATCTGGTTTGATATGAATGTGTTGCCAGAATTCTTTAACAACTAACTGTCTGGTATCAGACAACAACAAACTTTGTTAGTGTTAGAGCTTAACAGATTTGATCATAACACATAGAGGATGCAATGCACCTAGGCAGTTAACCGTTTCTACATGCTTTGCTTCAAACCACATGCGTCATCCCGGTTTGTTCATTTGTCTTTTTAGAGTATTCTGCGAAACCCCGCGTTTTATTTTATTTATATTTTCTTTATTTATAAAAAGCGGTCGAATCTTACGGGGATTGCCTACGTATCACGTCCCCGCGCGAATCAGACCAGGCGTAGTTCTGCCTTAAAGTAAAGAAACACAAAATTCTTGTGAAATCGTTAAATTCATTCTCAAAATTTTGCTATTACAAATTACTTCAAGCAAGGAATAGCAATAGTACAAGACTCCACAGTTCTTAAGCCGCTTTGACTAAAAGAAAAGAAAACAACATATGGAAAAACAACAAAACCAAATAAACAAAACTCAACCAAAGATTAATTTTCCAACTTAGGGGCCCGCGAGGCATCATTCGGCCTTTCCGCGGCCCTTGGTGTGAGGTCTCTCTGCAGACCTTTCAACTCATTCATGATTCGGTGGACGCAACCCATGATGGAAACAAGGAGGGTCTTCCGGGGCATTTGCTCGCATGCCAGGCATCTCACGTAGATGTAATGCCCAATCTCGTCGATCCTTCCTCGAATGTTGTCCCTTTCTGCGAACAAATGCCTTATCTGTCGGTTCTTCAACCCCAGTGTTTGCGCGTTGTTGGCAAGCTGATCCTGGAATATCTCCATTTGTCTTTCCATTCTGGTCATTGCATCGTAACATCGCCTTCTGTCGGCTTGGGCATTTCGTGTTTGCTTGAGGATCCTTTCTCGAAGAGAGGCATTCGTTTCCCTTAATGTCCCGATGCTCAATTCATACTCCCTTATGACTTGTTGCAGGTGCTGCCTCCGAGCCATCGCACCTTTTGCCCACTTGGTTCGCAATTTTGCCGTGCTGGCCCTGGCTTTTTCCAAATCTTTCTGGCATTCCGCAACCTGATCCTTTAACCCTGCTATCAATCTTTTATCTGCCCGGCTTCTCAGCTGGCTATTAGCCTCTTTTTTCATTCTCCGGATCTGAGCTTTGAGGACCTCGCCTTCTCTGATTAACTTGTTCTTTTCTCCCTCGTGGGCGGCAGACTGTAATTGGCACTCAAACCTCATATCCTGAACTTGTTGCTTCAGTTTGCCTGCTTTGACGAGATATTCCTGCTCTTTGGCCACCCAGCCCCACTGTTCTTGTGAAGATTTGACAAATTCTTGCAGGTGAGGTCTTTTGGTCGGTCTTCCAGATGGTGTCTCCCCTTTGTACCAGGCCTGATACCCGGGCGAAACTTCCCCTTTTGCCTGATTCATTACACAAGTATTTGCTTCTAAGTATTGACATTGGCTCCAAATTTGACGAACCCTTGCTTCAGGAAACTGGCCGTCGGGACTGATCTCGATTACCTGGATGCTCAGATCCTCGTCTTTCGGCACTATCTGATACCTCCCAAGTTGCCTTAAAACCCGATGCGGTGCGTATGGTTGAATGCTCTTAAGTCCCATTAAGAGAAAATGGGGCCTAGCTGCTGGCATGTATATGACTTCGTCGATCGATAACCATCCTAGCGCCCATTGTATTTGACTGGCGTTGAGGGTATGGAAATATGAAGTCCATGCTGTGACTCCTTCTGGCAGGTAGGTTTCATTAACTCTGGTATAGAACTCCTCTATGCAGGTCTTTCCTGCGGATCCATGGCTCAGAAACGGGGCTCGGTGACATAGGTGTTCGGTCATCCACATTTGCAACAACAAATTGCAACCCTCGAAAAAGCTTCCTCCGGTTTTGCAAGAAGTGAGTGCCCGGAATATATCAGCTACTATCATGGGCGCCAACGTACTATCACTCTGTGTGAGCAACGTACTGACGACCCCTGCTATCTTTATGTCAATATTCCCATCTTTTCTTGGGAATACTAGTAGTCCTAAGAAAGTTATCATGAAAGCAATTCGTCTATGTTCTTCCCACTTCTGGCGATTACCTTTGCTGCACAACTGGTTTTCTGGCTTGTCGAATCCTCCTATGTGACCATATCTTTGATATATGAAACTCATGCTGCAAAAACCTTTTGCCAAGTCAGGGTTATGAACTGTTCTGACTATCTTTAAGGAGTCCAGGAACCGGTGTACTGCTACGGCTCTTGGAGCAATCAGATATTTGTGCCTCAAAGGAGTCTCAGCGCTGCCGATATACCCTGCTATTTCTTCTAAAGTTGGGGTAAGCTCAAAATCTGAGAAACGAAAGACATTGTGCGCAGGATCCCAATGGGGGACTAGTGCCCTTATGATATCTCCTCGTGGCCTGATATCCAACAAACTCGTGAGGCCTTTCAGATACTTCTTGGTTTCGTCATGCCCCTCTTTGCCCAAATCATTCCACCAGAGCCGCAATTGGAGGGGAATTTTATTCATGATTGAAAAGGGTTCATTCGGAATCGTGCTCATTCTGCACATTTATTAATAAGATTTTAACAAACGACACTTATCCTGCTAAAAACAAAAACATATGCGATTTTTTGAATTTTGAATTTTCATGTATATATATAAAACTTTCTAAAGAAGTCAATATATATATATTATTATTTTTTTTATTATTTTTTTTCGAAAAACTGGGAGCCTGAAAGGACTTTTCTAGACCTATAACAAGATAAATACTTTTGCCATAAATAAAGATATATACATTTTGAAATAAAGCAAAACTTTTGAATTTTTTCATATATATATATATATATATACATATATTTGTAACAAATAATAAAAGTAAAGACAACACAAGACTTTCTTTTTTATTATAAAAAAACAATTTTAAAAATAAGATTTTTTTTTTGATTTTTATGATAAGACAACTCTATATTTCTATTGATATATTTTTTATTATGAAAGACAGAACAACGACTTTTCAAAATTTTGGCAGAGTTTTGGCAGTATTTTTTTTTTTTCAACAATAAACAATCAATTCCTAACCGTTATTTCCTTTTTTTTCACAATATTCCAAATATTCAAACACCGGTCAGCATGCGGGCATGAGACAAATAAATGCACGGAAAACAGTGGGATGCACCAGAATGGTCTTTTCATATCAGGTTGCTAGTCCTAGACGGACCCAACCCCTGTGTTGAGTCCCCTAAGTCATATGCAACGTGATGCAAATAAGCGTTCCTACTAGGGATCCGGCATGAAGTCACGTTATTCTATGTTCAAAACCTGGGTCGGTGTTCTAGACAGTGTACCCGAGCGGACAACTCTAGTTGAGGAGGGAGCTCCTTTCCGGGAACCAAAAGGCCAGCCGGCTTAGAAACTTTCCGAACCTCTTTTATTTAGGGTATGACACTAACAGAATAAGGAGTCTCAACCAGTGAGCACATCCCCGGAGGTGAGAAGAGAAAGGTTTCGGCACAGTTTATATACAGTTCAAACAATATCAAAGCGGTAAAAGCAGCATTTAGCACATTAGGCTCAAAACATGTAATAATCAGATAATAAATAAAGCCAAATAATAACAATTATTCTAAGCTCGAATTCTTAACCCTGAACCAGTGGTTCTGGGTATAAAGAATCCCCAGCAGAGTCGCCAGAGCTGTCACACCTCCTTTTTACGCACCCGAGGGGCGCAGGGGGGGAGTTTTTTCCAATTAAAGGACAATCGAAACGGGATTGGTTTAATTATTTCAGAGTCGCCACTTGGGAGGTTTTGGGTGTCCCAAGTCACCAATTTTAATCCCGAATCGAGGAAATGAATGACTCCATATTACAGTCTGCGTACCAGAAATCCGGATAAGGAATTCTGTTAACCCGGGAGAAGGTGTTAGGCATTCCCGAGTTCCGTGGTTCTAGCACGGTCGCTCAACTGTTATATTTGGCTTATTTATCTGATTTTAAATACAATATGAACTTATGTGCAAATTTTATCTTTCAACCGCTTTTATCATTTACTGTTATTTTTAAGAATTGCAACGTTGTGAAAATGTATCTCGAACCGCGTTACAATCAATGTACCCGTGGTCGTCGACACACTTTGACTCTGTTGAGATTTGGATTTGGGTCACATCAATGTGCACCCGAGTTTAAGGAAATTAAATTATTAAAGGCGAGCCTAAAGCGACTAGCGTATTTATTTTTGGGTAAGACCGAGGAATTTTACTAAACGGTCCATCCCGAAGTCCAAATAATTTTTAAAGCAAATATTTACTGAGGGCCCCACAATTTGTATTTTATTTGGCGAGGCTCATCTCATTCTTATTTTTTAAAATGAATTTGCAACGTCATGGACACGCATCTCGAACCACGTCACAATCAATGTACCCGTGATTAGAAACACATTTCGACTCCGTTGAGAATTGGATTTGGGTCACATAAATGTGCACCCGAGTTTAAGAAGGTAAAATTTATTAAGGCGCGTCCTAAAGAGTCTAACGTATTGTTATTTTAGGAGGGTTGTGAGATTTGCTAAACAACCCGTCCTGGAAACTAAATTCTTCAATAATATACATTTATCAAGGGCCCCGCATCTGCGCGTTTTGTTTATTTTCATCGAGGCTCATCTCGTTCTTATTTTAAAAGGATAACCTATAGCGACTACGTTTCTTGTCGTGTTTGTCTCTATCAATTGAAAACGGTAGATAGTCCTAATTAATTACATGCTTGCAAGTTGTTTGTAACGGAATTCGGAAATGCTTTAAAAAATCAGGACCGAAGCTGTGTGCACAGTCAGTTGAATAAATAATCACGGGCCCAAATCCAACCCATG
Organism: Nicotiana tabacum; assembly: GCF_000715075.1. Taxonomy (NCBI): domain Eukaryota; kingdom Viridiplantae; phylum Streptophyta; class Magnoliopsida; order Solanales; family Solanaceae; genus Nicotiana; species Nicotiana tabacum. The sequence continues at coordinate 118,328,106 of NC_134087.1, forward strand.
TGTGATGGGCCAAACCTGGGCCACTGCTTGCTCGAAGCAGGCCTGCTTGGCCTGTTTCGACCCGAATTCGACCTTCATGGGTTTGATATTGCAAGTTTTATGTTCTTTGTCTTTACAGGTGATTTACTAGTTATGTGAGACCATTAATCAGAAAAGGAAGAGCTCAACCCGTGATGTACAGTTTTCATGCTTGGCATACGTTACAACATATACTGCAAAGTAAACTAAATCTGAGATGCAACCTAATTCATTGAGAACACATTTATCTAACAGCATACATATACAGCTATCATTTGATCCCCTACATTGACATCAACTAGACTTGTAAGCTACCTTCAGTATCCCAAAATGTGAGCTATTAGACACTACATGACACTCAACACAACAGTACATTTATATAAACAACATCTGCAGATCTTCTCTTTTACATTCATTGCTCAAACTTTCGAATTACATTGGTAGTGTAATTGTGTACCTGGTATAGAGGACAAAGAAGAAAGGAGTGATCAGCTGGGCAGTATGAAGTAAACACAGCAACAGCAGATACACAGCAACAGCACAGCGACAAACCAAACCAAATGTTTTCCACAACCCTCAGACGACCAACAATATTTCCCAGAACAAAAGAACTAGCAGATAGTCGAGTACCAACCCAGCAATCCCAGGAAAGAGTAAGGAAATAGCAGCAATAACTGGGGGTTCAATGCAGTAAAACCACCAGTTCAACAACCACAAACAACTCAGTCAATGCAAGTAACAGAACTTGGCCAAGACAGCTTGACCAATATGCACTCTTATACAACTTTCAAGCAGTGTTTGGTTACGATGTTTATTGGAAACTAACTTATGTTTTTCAGTTTTCTTTGAACTCACTAGACCTCTCTTTAGACTAAAAATTTTCCAGCCTTTTGTTTTCTCCTCCCTGAAAGCTAAAAGTCCAGCCTAAGACCCCTAAACTTCAGCCCCTGTTTTAGTTATCAAATGGCCTATTTATAGGCCAAATGCACCAGTACAGCTAAGCTGCCCTCCTGCCAATTGGCAGAATGCCCATACCCTTTAAGCCCATCCTAAGCATGCTTGGTGTCAGCTCCCTTTATTCCCCACGCCTGGTTTTTGTTTAATCCAGAATTATGGGCTCATTTGTTTATTCATTTTGAGCCCCCATACCCTCGTGTCTTGTTCCCCATTGGTATTAGTTTAATCCTAAGTTAGTACCCTACTTGTCAGCTCACTTAAACTAATTACTTCTGTTCTTCTTAACACCCCAGATTACCCCTGTTAACCTTGATTATTACTGCCCCTGCCTATTGCAGCCTCAGGACTTTTTTGAACTTCTGAAAGTTCCATTTCAAAACTGCCCTAGCCTGGTTCTTTTAATTGCTTACAATGCAGTTACAAACTAACATTCATAGATAATGCCCAACATTCAAATCACAATACAGGTTCATTCAGTCAAGTGAGGCTGTACATATTAGAATATTTTGAACATTCAGTCGTTGGAAGTTAATCGACGACATTTATCAAGTCGACTATATTAATTATAACAGGTAACAATCAGTCGCTCATATAAACAAGCACATTCAGGGACCTAAAGGGCTTCTGACACTTTGGTCAATCATTGGGAACCTATATATAAGTTATTCATGCGACGACTATCCTAATCGTACATGCTTATCATAGGATACATTCAAATCCACACAGAAAACAATCGACCAAATAAAAGGTCTTTGACAGAGATGGAAGAAATCAGAAAAATAACCAAAGAACAAACAAACACCACGAAACATGCTGACAACTTAATTAGAACTAAACAAAGGGAAAGGAAAACTTACCGAAAAATGTTTAAACCAAACTGACCCAAATCTGACTCAATTTTGACCATTTGAGGCCGAACAAATTTTAACCAGGGTGTTCTCACATGAGAACACCTTGGTTAAGATCCATTAAACCTCAAACCCTTGTTAAGGCCGGCTGGATTCCAAGGCTATCCGTGTTCTAGGTTTTGGATTTTCAGATCTGGTTTTTTAGGAGTTGTGGGTAGATTCGGACCAAACCAAGCTTGGTTTGGTCACGAGGAAGGTTAGGGGAGTGTCTGCTACAAAGATGGTGAGGTTTGGTGTAGATCGAGTTTTGTCTCGAATCTTCAAATCTAGATTCGAGACGATAGGAGATGATTCGAGGTTCGTGGTTAGTGGATTCGTGTTCAGGGGAGTGAGGGGGGCTTAGGGTGTTCAGGGGGTGGTCACCGGCGTTCGTGCCGCCGGCTTTAATGGCGAAGGAGACTAGGGCGGCTGCTAGGGTTTGGGGGTTTCAGGGTTCGAGGAAGGAGACGAGTGAGGGGTGGGGTTCGGATAGGGGGCGTGGGGTGTAAGGGAAGGTTTATATATGGTGAGGTTGATCGGATCTGAGCCGTTAGATCAGATGATCTCAACGGCTTAGATCTGATGTTGAGAAATGGGACGGGGTCGTTTGATAGTTAAACGGGGTCGTTTGGTTAAAGTGAGGGGTCGGATCGGATTGGTTATTGGGTCGGGTTTGAACACGGGTTGCTGAAAATGATCCTGGACCGTTGGATTGGATTGATTGGAACGGCTGAGATGGATTGGCCTGAAACGGTGTCGTTTCAGGAGGTGTCTGGGCAGGCCTGGTCTGGACCGGGTCAGATCGTTGGTTTGGGCCTGTTTTTGTCTTATTTTTTCTGGGCCCAAATTGATTTCAACTTTCTTTTGTTTTCCAACTTAAAGAAAAATAAAAATAAAAAATAACTAAATAAATAAAAAAAATGAAATTAAAACAAATAACATTATGGCATTTCAACATAATTATCATACCAAGTAAGTTAAATCACAACCTAGGCCGGACGATGCACATATATTTATTTATTTTTTATTTATTATTATTTTTTGAAATTTCTTTTAACGCCATATATATTTTTTGTATTTTTGTTTGATAATGACTAGATGCAAAAATAGACAGACTCACAAACGACTAACAACACATGTCACGGAAAGATCGAAAAATTGTACAGCGAAGCCTTTTGCCACTGTTTTTCTTTTGGAGCAATTGTCCGTGAAGCAAAAATCACGTGCTTACAGCTGCCCCTCTTTGCACGAAGACACGAAGGGTTTTCGCGCAAAGATAAAGCGAGCGATTTTTGCCCGTCCGAATACTCCGTGTGAAGCATTTTTTGAAAAAGATTTGACCGAACCTTTGCTTCAGAGGTTTCCTACATATCCTGGGCTGAACAAGAATCAGGTCAATGTAGTTCGGGAAATTTTGGTAGCTGGGACTACCATGTGACTGTATTGCTTGCTGTTGTTGTGCGCTGTTGTATGCTGCTGTAGGATGCTACTGCTCAACCGATCTCCCTGTTACATTGCTCTAAAAGGAAAAACAAGAAGCTAAGCTAAACTGAGGATCCTGAAATCTCATCCATCTTCGACTTGTTCTTGTTGCCTTGCTTTCTTGTCGGCCATCGCTTTCCTCTGATGCCTTTATCTTGTGACTTTGGGAGATGATGTTGGTCCTTTGCTGACGTTTGAATGCCAGTTTTCATCACTTTGCTTGACCCGCTGGGGATACGACTTTCTTCTTTAAATCTTTCAATGGTTTCTTCAGTGGTATGGATTTTCATCAGAATTGTTACGTTGGGCATGCCACAGCGTTCTCAAACTGCTTCTTTTGAGACGCGTTCCTCTTTCCTTTCGAACTGCGCGCTTGCCTCTGCAGTTGTCTGCTTCTTGGTGCTGGGGATCCCATTGTTTCCCGTTTGGGGATCTCTGTTGTACCCTTCCGTGACTGATCCCAAAATCTAGAACTTAAATGTATTCCCGCATTATACTGGTGGGCGACCTAGAACTTAAAAGTATTCCCGCATTATACTGGTGGGCGACCTAGAACTTAAAAGTATTCCCGCATTATACTGGTGGGCGACCTAGAACTTAAAAGTATTCCCGCATTATACTGGTGGGCGACCTAGAACTCAAATGTATTCCCGCATTATACTGGTGGGCGACCTAGAACTTAAAAGTATTCCCGCATTATACTGGTGGGCGACCTAGAACTTAAAAGTATTCCCGCATTATACTGGTGGGCGACCTAGAACTTAAATGTATTCCCGCATTATACTGGTGGGCGACCTAGAACTTAAAAGTATTCCCGCATTATACTGGTGGGCGACCTAGAACATAAATGTATTCCCGCATTATACTGGTGGGCGACCTAGAACTTAAAAGTATTCCCGCATTATACTGGTGGGCGACCTAGAACTTAAAAGTATTCCCGCATTATACTGGTGGGCGACCTAGAACTTAAATGCATTCCCGCATTATACTGGTGGGCGACCTAGAACTTAAATGTATTCCCGCATTATACTGGTGGGCGACCTAGAACTTAAAAGTATTCCCGCATTATACTGGTGGGCGACCTAGAACTTAAAAGTATTCCCGCATTATACTGGTGGGCGACCTAGAACTTAAATGTATTCCCGCATTATACTGGTGGGCGACCTAGAACTTAAAAGTATTCCCGCATTATACTGGTGGGCAACCTAGAACTTAAATGTATTCCCGCATTATACTGGTGGGCGACCTAGAACTTAAAAGTATTCCCGCATTATACTGGTGGGCGACCTAGAACTTAAATGTATTCCCGCATTATACTGGTGGGCGACCTAGAACTTAAAAGTATTCCCGCATTATACTGGTGGGCGACCTAGAACTTAAATGTATTCCCGCATTATACTGGTGGGCGACCTAGAACTTAAAAGTATTCCCGCATTATACTGGTGGGCGACCTAGAACTTAAAAGTATTCCCGCATTATACTGGTGGGCGACCTAGAACTTAAATGTATTCCCGCATTATACTGGTGGGCGACCTAGAACTTAAAAGTATTCCCGCATTATACTGGTGGGCGACCTAGAACTTAAAAGTATTCCCGCATTATACTGGTGGGCGACCTAGAACTTAAATGTATTCCCGCATTATACTGGTGGGCGACCTAGAACTTAAAAGTATTCCCGCATTATACTGGTGGGCGACCTAGAACTTAAATGTATTCCCGCATTATACTGGTGGGCGACCTAGAACTTAAAAGTATTCCCGCATTATACTGGTGGGCGACCTAGAACTTAAAAGTATTCCCGCATTATACTGGTGGGCGACCTAGAACTTAAATGTATTCCCGCATTATACTGGTGGGCGACCTAGAACTTAAAAGTATTCCCGCATTATACTGGTGGGCGACCTAGAACTTAAATGTATTCCCGCATTATACTGGTGGGCGACCTAGAACTTAAAAGTATTCCCGCATTTTACTGGTGGGCGACCTAGAACTTAAATGCATTCCCGCATTATACTGGTGGGCGACCTAGAACTTAAATGTATTCCCGCATTATACTGGTGGGCGACCTAGAACTTAAAAGTATTCCCGCATTATACTGGTGGGCGACCTAGAACTTAAAAGTATTCCCGCATTATACTGGTGGGCGACCTAGAACTTAAATGTATTCCCGCATTATACTGGTGGGCGACCTAGAACTTAAAAGTATTCCCGCATTATACTGGTGGGCGACCTAGAACTTTAAATGTATTCCCGCATTATACTGGTGGGCGACCTAGAACTTAAAAGTATTGAAATTGTTTCCCCGTTCTTCCGAGAAAATTTTCGACAATCGGCAGAAAATTTTCTGCCCCGGTTTTTGGTGACTTCCATGGCGGTGCATCTTGCAGCCATCATCAATCCTTTGTCTTCCTGCAGCAGACAAAAGGATTTAATCAGTTTTAATCGTGGTGGTAGAGGGTGCCTCTCTGGCGAGCAATTTTTCTCTCTTCCCCTTTTCTTGCTCTTTGTCCCCATAATTGGTTGGCAGGCAAAGTTGCCTGTTGGGGGTCTCTAGCCTGCTGGGGATTGGTTTTCAATTTATCCCCTTTTCTGCTTTCTTTTAAAACACATGATGTGGGAGTCTGCTTCTAACTCCCGAAACCACTCCCTTTGGAGCTTACTTCTTCCAACATTTCCGAGCACAATCCCTGCATCGCCTGGGGCCGGCCTTTTAAGACTGTCTGTATCATCCTACATTGGATGAATTCTCCTTTGGTTTCTGGTAGTAAGCTTTGAAAAATCCTTTCGAGACACATTTTAGGAAAAGAAATAACGACATGGAAAAAAGAAAAGCTTTCTGAACCAATATTTTGTGGGAGGAGACAATCCAAAGAACTTATCTGGAGGACATGACTGGTCCCCGTGATCATGACATGCACCATAGATTCCCGACCCATTCTATTTGTGTCAATCGATTTGCCGGATGGTCTGACTTGCTGGGGATGATAAATGACTGTCCGTGCTGTTGCAAATGTGGTAGCTTTTGTTGACTTGTCTTGTCACCTCATAGTGCCCTTCGAGGGGTTTTCACTAATGAGACTCTCTCTTTTCTCTCATCTCCCGGCGCCTTATGGTGCCTATGAAGGTTTTCACCAATAAGACTCTCTCATTTCATATCCCTCATCTTACATCGCCTCTCGGTGCCTGTGAAGGTTTTCACCGATAAGACTCTCTCATTTTATTTCTTTCGAGGATCCGGGGTGTTGTTGGTGCGACCCTCTCTTCCGGGGATTCTTTTGACTATCAACTCATTCCCAGTCTTACAATCCTTTTCTTTGCTGGGGATCGGTGTATTATTCTCGGCCTTATTTGCCAGATTTTGCATTTCTCGAACATTGATCGGGAGGTCTTTTGGATGTCGATGTTGGTTTTGGTGTGGGATTGAAGAAGGGCTATAAAAATGAAAATAACTTGAAGGGTGATGTGCTACAACTTTTGGAATCAAACCTTTGTTGGAACTTAAAACATAACTTCTGCCCCAGTTTTCTTGCTTGGGGAATTATTTTTTTTTTTTTTTTTTTTACTCTTATGTTGTGCTACGTGCGTTACGCACGCTGTGTCTATTATACACACTATGTACATTATGCATCCTATACTTATTATGATGCATACTGTGTACATTATGCATCCTATATTTATTATGATGCATACTATGTACATTATGCATCCTATATTTATTACGATGCATACTATGTACATTATGCATCCTATATTTATTACGATGCATACTATGACCGAGCCGTGAGGCGCCTACGTATCCTCTTCGAGGAATCAGGTCAAACGTAGTTCCCACCGGTTTTGTATTCCTTTATGATTTCATCTTCTTTTTTTTTTCTTTTTTTTTTTTTTTTTCATTTATCTTTCTCTTTTCTTTCTCTCTTTTTCCATGTCTTTTCCATTAGTGATTCCAAAAGAGGGGTATGAAAGAATTTCTCAGGCTCAAAAGGGGGAAACAAAGGTTAAAAGTGTTTGGATAGAAGAAAGAATTGCCTCCGTCATCTCATTATTCAACAAATGCCAAATACAAACAAATAAACCAAAAATTGCCATAATTAAAGAAATTACGCATAATATCTCTTGACTGCATCTGAATTGATAGCCATGTCGACACATCTACCTTCGACATCTGTCAAACACAAAGCACCGTTGGACAATACTCTGGTCACGATATGAGGCCCTTGCCAATTTGGGGCGAATTTGCCTTTTGCCTCGACCTGATGTGGGAGGATCTTCTTTAATACCAACTGCCCTACTTCAAACTTCCTGGGTCGCACCTTCTTATTATACACTCTTGCCATTCTCTTCTGATACAGTTGACCATGGCACACTGCTGCCAATCTTTTCTCATCTATCAGGCTCAACTGCTCTAATCGAGCTTTGACCCATTCATCATCACCAATCCCGGCTTCAGCGACAATTCGGAGGGATGGAATTTCGACCTCCGCTGGTATCACGGCCTCAGTCCCATATACCAACAAATAAGGAGTTGTGCCTATGGAAGTCCGGACGGTAGTGCGGTACCCCAACAAAGCAAAGGGTAATTTCTCGTGCCATTGTCTGGACCCTTCCACCATTTTTCGTAGTATCTTCTTGATATTCTTATTGGCTGCTTCGACTGCTCCATTCGCCTTGGGACGATATGGGGTGGAATTGCGGTGTGTAATCTTGAATTGTTGGCACACCTCTCTCATCAGGCTGCTATTAAGATTCGCACCGTTATCCGTAATGATCACTTTTGGGATCCCAAATCTGCAGATGATATGGGAGTGAACAAAGTCCACCACCGCCTTCTTGGTTACCGATTTGAAGGTTTTAGCCTCAACCCATTTGGTGAAGTAATCAATGGTCACTAGAATGAATCTATGACCGTTGGACGCTGCTGGCTCGATGGGCCCAATGACATCCATGCCCCATGCTACAAACGGCCAAGGTGCTGACATCGTATGTAACTCTGTTGGCGGAGAATGAATCAAATCTTCGTGTATCTGGCACTGATGGCATTTCCTCACAAAAGTGATACAGTCGCGTTCCATGGTGAGCCAATAACACCCTGTTCGAAGGATCTTTCTCGCCAATACATATCCGCTCATGTGTGGCCCACAAACTCCGGCATGTACTTCCGCCATAACCGTCGTTGCCTGCCCGGCATCTATGCATCTCAACAATCCCAAATCCGGGGTTCTTTTGTACAATACCCCTCCACTGAGGAAGAAACCATTCGACAACCGCCGAAGGGCTCTTTTTTGGTCTCCAGAGGCATGTTCTGGATATATCCCCATCCTGAGGTATTCTTTGATATCATGAAACCAGGGTTCGCCATCTGCTTCTTCTTCTATGGTATTGCAGTAGGCGTGCTGATCACGGATTTGGATATGCAGGGGATCAACATACATTTTGTCAGGGTGGTGCAGCATTGATGCTAAGGTGGCTAAGGCATCTGCAACCTCATTGTGAACTCTCGGGATGTGTTTGAACTTCACCGATCGAAATTGCTTGCTCAGATCATGCAAGCATTGTCGGTATGGTATGAGCTTTAGATCTCGTGTTTCCCATTCACCCTGAATTTGATGTACCAAGAGGTCCGAGTCTCCCAAGACCAAGACGTCTTGGACATCCATGTCAGCAGCCAAGCGCAGACCCAGAATGCAAGCCTCATATTCGGCCATATTGTTAGTGCAGTAGAAACGCAGTTGGGCCGTAACAGGATAATGCCGTCCTGTTTCAGAAATGAGTACTGCCCCTATTCCAACCCCTTTTGCGTTTGCCGCTCCATCAAAGAAAAGCTTCCAACCTGGTTCCTCGGGTAATTCCAACTCATTTGTATGCATCACCTCTTCGTCAGGAAAATACGTTCTTAAGGGCTCATATTTTTCATCAACGCGATTCTCTGCCAAATGGTCTGCCAGCGCCTGGGCTTTCATGGCCGTCCTCGTCACATAGATGATATCAAACTCTGTGAGCAGAATTTGCCATTTTGCCAACCTCCCCGTGGGCATAGGTTTCTGAAAGATATACTTCAATGGGTCCAAACGGGATATGAGATAAGTAGTATATGAAGACAGGTAGTGTTTCAACTTCTGAGCTACCCAAGTTAGGGCGCAACATGTTTTCTCGAGTTGAGTGTACTTGACCTCATGCACTGTGAATTTCTTGCTAAGATAGTAGATGGCCTGCTCCTTCCTCCCTGTGTCATCATGTTGCCCCAGTACACAACCAAATGAATTTTCCAAGACCGTCAGGTAAAGGATTAGGGGTTTCCCGGGCTTAGGCGGGACCAACACGGGTGGATTAGACAGATACCCTTTGATTTGGTCGAAAGCCTCTTGACACTCTGTCGTCCAACCTTCTGCAGCATCCTTTCTCAGTAGCCGAAATATGGGCTCACAAGTTGCTGTGAGTTGAGCGATGAACCTGCTGATGTAATTGAGTCTACCCAGCAAACTCATTACCTCTGTTTTGTTCCTTGGCGGTGGCAAGTCTCGGATGGATTCAATTTTGGATGGGTCTAACTCAATCCCCCGTCGACTGACGATGAATCCTAGCAACTTTCCTGATGGAACCCCGAATGCGCATTTGGCCGGGTTAAGCTTGATATCATACCTCCGGAGTCTTTGGAAAAATCTCCTTAGGTCTGCCACATGGTCCTCCTGACGCCAAGATTTGATGATCACATCATCGACGTACACCTCTATTTCTTTGTGTATCATGTCATGAAACACAACAGTCATTGCTCGCATGTACGTTGCCCCAGCGTTCTTTAAACCGAACGGCATTATCCGATAGCAGTAGGTTCCCCATGGAGTAATAAACGCTGTCTTCTCAGCATCCTCTTCGTCCATTAGGATCTGATGATAACCCGCATAGCAATCCACAAAGGATCCGATCTCGCGCCCAGCGCAATTATCGATCAGGATATGAATGTTGGGTAACGGGAAATTGTCCTTGGGACTTGCTTTGTTAAGGTTGCGGTAGTCGACGCACACCCTAATTTTTCCATCCTTCTTTGGGACTGGTACCACATTGGCCAACCACTCGGGATATCGAGTGACCCGAATGACCTTCGATTGCAACTGCTTAATCACTTCTTCTTTGATCTTCACACTCATTTCTGTTTTAAATTTCCTTAGTTTTTGCTTGACCGGAGGGTATGCCGGGTCAGTGGGCAATTTGTGAACCACTAAATTGGTGCTCAATCCAGGCATATCATCATATGACCATGCAAAAACATCTTTGAATTCCCTGAGAGTTTTGATCAATTCTGCTTTGACATTCGGCTCAATGTGGATGCTAATTTTGGTCTCTTGGATGTTATCAGCGTCTCCTAGGTTCACAGCCTCAGTGTCATTTAGGTTAGGCTTGGGTTTCTCTTCAAATTGGCACAGTTCTCGGTTTATTTCTTCGAAGGCCTCCCCTTCGTCACCTTCGGGTTCATTATCACAAACGACCTCTTGCATCATTGAGTCAGATTCAGATTGATTTATTAGACTAGGTCGAGGATCCGCTGTGCATGCCATGTCGTTAGGACCAGTAAAAAGAGAACTGTTCAGAAAGAAAAAGAACAAAACCAGAGATTAAAATGGGACAAAAGAAAAGAACTTTATTAAATTTGCAGGACAAAAGGGTTCACACTTTTACAAAACGAAAGTAAAATTGGGATTACACCCTTGGATAATCCGATCAAACAAACAAACAAACAAAACATTAATCAAAGCCTACTACCAAGACTCCCCTCGGACAGGAAGAGGAGTAACCGTCCAATTGTTGGTCTTGGCCTCAGGCCCCACAAATTGTATCTCTGCCCTGCTGGAACCCTCTCCAGCTTCCACCATACTGACATCCGCGAATAGTCTCTCAAAACTCCGATTCAGGTCTTCATTTATGCCGATCAAAGGTCCTTGAATCTTTGGGATCGCTGACCCCTTGGCACTAGCTTTAACAAAAGACATTGAGAGGCGTGGCACTGGTTTAGGCAGAAACCAGACCCTCTTCTTCATTTTTCGCGCTTGCTTCCTGTCTGCTGCGGTTGGTTTGAACCCCAACCCGAAAGTTTCCAGATTCTTAGGAAGGGAGACAGGTTGGACTATCCCTTGAAGTTCAACTCCCAGGCCTTTTCCCAGTACAAACCCATTACCCAGCATTTCTGATACCATCATTACTGTTGCGGCAGTCACCCTAGGGTGCGGGATGATTTCTCCTTCAGAAATTTTGTTGGCCGACCCTGTATCGAGAATCTGGTAGACCCAGGGACCCTTGTCATCAGTGGTCTCTATGAAAGGCACAATGGTTCCGCCCATGGTGCATGTTGTATCCTCGCCGTGCAACACGACCTCTTGTCTTTCCCACTCGAACTTCACTGTCTGATGTAGGGTGGAAGGCACCGCTTTAGCTGCGTGAATCCAGGGTCGTCCTAACAGCAAGTTGTAAGATACCGTGGCGTCCAATACCTGGAATTCCATGGTAAACAGGACCGGGCCAATGGTTAGTTCGAGTACAACATCCCCCACAGTGGCTGTTCCGTTTCCGTCAAACCCTCGGACACAGATGCTATTCTCCCGTATTCTTCCACGGTCAACCTTTAACTGGTCCAGGGTGGATAATGGACAAATATTGGCGCTTGAGCCGTTATCCACCAATACTCGGGTTACCACCGAGTCTTCACATTTGACAGCTAGGTATAGAGCCTTGTTGTGCTCTGTACCTTCCACCGGCAGGTCATCATCTGAGAATGTCACTCTGTTCACCTCGAAAATCTTGCTAGCAATGGCTTCCAGGTGGTTTACAGAAATCTCACTGGGTACATGGGCCTCGTTCAATATCTTTAACAGGGCTCGGCGATGTTCCTCGGAATAGAGGAGTAATGACAATAGTGAGATCTGGGCAGGTGTTTTTCTCAGCTGCTCAACCACAGAATAGTCTTGCACTTTCATCTTCCTCAGGAAGTCTTCAGCCTCTTCTTCTGACACTGGCTTCTTGGTTGCCACTGGGTTGGTTTTCCTTAACTCCATCGGAGCAAAACATCGACCTGATCGAGTTAGCCCTTGCGCTTCACAACTGACTTCTTCCACCTGTTTTCCTTGGTACGTTACCACTGCTTTTTCATATTTCCAGGGGACAGCCCTGCTGTCAAGCATTGGCAGTTGGACCACCGGCTTTATGGTTACCCGTTCTCTACATACCCCTTTCAACACGACCGCCGGTGTGGGCAGGATCCCTGGTATTACAAACTTGCTTGGCTCGGGTTTGCTTGCTATGACGGACGGGTTCTTCCCCCATAATACTACCGGCTTGACACCTTCTCCCTGCGACTGTACACTTGTTCCTCCCCTGGTTGAAACTTCTTTTGGGGCGGCTTGGATCATCATCACTGTTTGCGAGGGTTTTCTTAATTCACCTCCCTCACACACCAACTCAATCATGTGAGCTTCGTGGTGCGCTGGCAGCGGATTTTGGTTGATGTTAGGAGCCTCCGGTGTCTGGACCTCGATCTTATTGGTGTCAATAAGATCCTGTATGGCATGCCTTAACTTCCAACACTTCTCGGTATCGTGCCCAAGCATCCCTGAACAGTATTCACAACTGATTGAACGATCCAAATTCTGAGGCGGGGGATTTGGTTCCCGAGTATGGACGGGACTAACCAAACCTAATTGCCGCAGCTTGTGGAACACAGCGGTGTAGGTTTCTCCCAGTTCGGTGAAGGTTCTTTGTTTCCGCAACCTATCATTTCTAGCATCTGGATTTCCCCGGAAACCTGCCCCCGAAGGATTTCTATATGCCCTTGGTGGAGGGTAAGTGTTTTGTGGTGGTGCATATATGTTCTGGGGAGCCGGTGCGCGCCATTGTGGGCGAACCGGAGGCTGAGTGTATACCTGGGCTTGGTGTACGGAACAATGTGGTTCTCGAGGTGGATAGAAATTTTGTGGTGGGTTGTATGGGTAGTTTGACCTGTGAGGACTGGGTTGGTTGTAGTGCGGCCTGCCAGCCCTGGACCAACTGCCTGCCTCGATCGTGGCAACCTCTTCTTTCTTTCTTCTTAGCGCACCTCCCGTGCCGCTTTGAATAGCCTGGGTTGTGGCCTTAAGTGCCGAATAGTTTAAGATCTTGTCCGACCTCAAACCTTCTTCTATCATGACCCCTATTTTGACCACCTCGTTGAAAGATTTTCCAACCGTTGTCACCAAGTGACCAAAGTAGGTTGGATCCAATGTCTGCAAAAAGTAGTCTACCATCTCTCCCTCTCTCATGGGAGGATCGACCCTAGCTGCTTGTTCTCTCCAGCGGAACCCGAACTCGCGAAAACTTTCCCCGGGTTTCTTCCCAGTTCTCAATAACGTGAGACGGTCAGGGACTATCTCTAGATTGTACTGGAAATGACCTGCAAAAGCCTGTGCCAGATCATCCCACGTGTACCACCTGCTGAAATCCTGCCTGGTATACCATTCCAGTGCAGATCCGCTCAGACTTTGGCCGAAGTAAGCTATCAAAAGCTCATCCTTGCCTCCTGCCCCTCTCATTTTGCTACAGAATCCCCGCAAATGTGCCATGGGATCACCGTGCCCTTCATATAAATCAAACTTGGGCATCTTGAACCCTGCCGGGAGTTGGACATCTGGGAAAGGGCACAGATCTTTGTATGCCACGCTGACTTGGTTGCCCAGCCCGTGTAAGTTCCTGAAGGATTGCTCCAGGCTTTTGAACTTTCTCAACACTTCATCCTGTTCAGGGGCCTTAACCGGCTTCTCAACCTCTGCCGGAACTTCCAAATGGGGATTGTAAGCCTGCGGTTCGGGTGCATGGAATGTAGGCTCAGGGGGATAGTATTGTGTATCGTGAGCCTGAAACAATGGCTCACTGGTCGTTCGCTGCAAAGGGGCTGATGCAGGTCCCACAAAAATGGGAATATTGGGTGTTGGGAGAGGTTGATGGGGTGGTGGAGCTTGGGAATCATGAGGGCTTCTTTCTTGATGATAGAGGGGATTTGGGCGGCTTGTGGAAGGGCCAGAGTGAGGGTACTCCGGTACGTGTCCCAGTGTCTCAGGGCTCTTTTGCGTTTTGGCCAGGGCTAGCTGCATTGCATGCATCTCCAGTCCCATCCTCTCAATCTTTTCCATTGCTTCTTTTAGCAACTGGCTCATCGGCCTTTCTTCCTCATTACTATTCTCAGAAGTGGTCATGCTTGTTGCTACCGGTCCTTTGGATCTGGTTTGATATGAATGTGTTGCCAGAATTCTTTAACAACTAACTGTCTGGTATCAGACAACAACAAACTTTGTTAGTGTTAGAGCTTAACAGATTTGATCATAACACATAGAGGATGCAATGCACCTAGGCAGTTAACCGTTTCTACATGCTTTGCTTCAAACCACATGCGTCATCCCGGTTTGTTCATTTGTCTTTTTAGAGTATTCTGCGAAACCCCGCGTTTTATTTTATTTATATTTTCTTTATTTATAAAAAGCGGTCGAATCTTACGGGGATTGCCTACGTATCACGTCCCCGCGCGAATCAGACCAGGCGTAGTTCTGCCTTAAAGTAAAGAAACACAAAATTCTTGTGAAATCGTTAAATTCATTCTCAAAATTTTGCTATTACAAATTACTTCAAGCAAGGAATAGCAATAGTACAAGACTCCACAGTTCTTAAGCCGCTTTGACTAAAAGAAAAGAAAACAACATATGGAAAAACAACAAAACCAAATAAACAAAACTCAACCAAAGATTAATTTTCCAACTTAGGGGCCCGCGAGGCATCATTCGGCCTTTCCGCGGCCCTTGGTGTGAGGTCTCTCTGCAGACCTTTCAACTCATTCATGATTCGGTGGACGCAACCCATGATGGAAACAAGGAGGGTCTTCCGGGGCATTTGCTCGCATGCCAGGCATCTCACGTAGATGTAATGCCCAATCTCGTCGATCCTTCCTCGAATGTTGTCCCTTTCTGCGAACAAATGCCTTATCTGTCGGTTCTTCAACCCCAGTGTTTGCGCGTTGTTGGCAAGCTGATCCTGGAATATCTCCATTTGTCTTTCCATTCTGGTCATTGCATCGTAACATCGCCTTCTGTCGGCTTGGGCATTTCGTGTTTGCTTGAGGATCCTTTCTCGAAGAGAGGCATTCGTTTCCCTTAATGTCCCGATGCTCAATTCATACTCCCTTATGACTTGTTGCAGGTGCTGCCTCCGAGCCATCGCACCTTTTGCCCACTTGGTTCGCAATTTTGCCGTGCTGGCCCTGGCTTTTTCCAAATCTTTCTGGCATTCCGCAACCTGATCCTTTAACCCTGCTATCAATCTTTTATCTGCCCGGCTTCTCAGCTGGCTATTAGCCTCTTTTTTCATTCTCCGGATCTGAGCTTTGAGGACCTCGCCTTCTCTGATTAACTTGTTCTTTTCTCCCTCGTGGGCGGCAGACTGTAATTGGCACTCAAACCTCATATCCTGAACTTGTTGCTTCAGTTTGCCTGCTTTGACGAGATATTCCTGCTCTTTGGCCACCCAGCCCCACTGTTCTTGTGAAGATTTGACAAATTCTTGCAGGTGAGGTCTTTTGGTCGGTCTTCCAGATGGTGTCTCCCCTTTGTACCAGGCCTGATACCCGGGCGAAACTTCCCCTTTTGCCTGA